>NC_041224.1:26228620-26324843 GCF_002837175.3 Physeter macrocephalus | reverse complement strand
GAGAGGCCACAACAGTGAGAGGCCCGCGTACCGCCAAAAAAAAAAAAAAAAAAAAAAAAAAGGGAGGTTTGGGGTGTAAAAAGACATTTTCGGTGACATGAGAGGGGGTTGAAGCAGTCTTGAGGATCCTTCAAAGGAAAGCAGAACCTATCGGGTGGTTCGTGGCAAACTCTCCTATGATAGGCATTAACTTTGAAGGTGGCTGTGAACCATTAGTTATGTGGATGGTTTTGCCTTTGCTGTGAGCTACTTGTGTGATTGTGGGCTTTTGGCTAACATGCTATGGGAGGGGGATGGAGAGTTGGGTGACTCGAGTTAATTGTAAAATTCTTTGATTCTATGGAACAGGCATAGAAGCCAAGAGGAAGATGACACGTTAACTTCCTCTAATTTTGTTTTTCTTTTGAGTTTAAAGCAAAAAAAAAAAAGGATGCAAAAAAAACCCTTTCATCTTCTTGCAGGTTCTTACCATTTAAGGAATTTCTGCTTTGCTGCTTTTTAAAATTCTTTTCCTTGATATCTCAGTTGATATCATTACAGCCACCTTGGTGCAGCGTCCAAGTTCAGAGGGGCCACGATAAGGAAATCATACTAGGGAATACATAAATGTGTTTAGCAGCCAGGGGACTGAATTTTATTATTATTTTTTATTGAAGTATAGTTGATTTACAGTATTGTGTTAGTTTCAGGTATACAGCAAAGTGATTCAGAGAGACAGAAAGATAGGTAGATAGACAGATAGTGACAGATGGGTGGGATGGATAGATAGAGTTCATAGGCAGATAGATTGATTGATTCTTTTTCAGATTCTTTTCCCTTATGGGTTATTACAAGATATTGAATAGAGTTCCCTGTGCTATACAGTAGGTCCTTGTTGTTTATCTATGTTATATATAGTAATGTGTATATGTTAGTCCCATACTCCTAATTTATATCTCCCCACACCTTTTTCCTTTGGTAACCATCAGTTTGTTTTCTATGTCTGTGAATCTGTGTCTGTTTTGTAAATAAATTCACTTCTATTATTTTGTAGATTTCACATATAAATGGTATCATGTAATATTTGTCTTTCTCTGTCTGACTTCACCCAGTATGGTAATCTCTAGGTCCATCCATGTTGCTTCAAATGGCAAAATTTCATTCTTTCTTATGGCTGAGTAGTATTCCATTGTGTGTAGATGTACCACATCTTCTTTATCCTTTCATCTTTGATGGACACTTAGGTTGCTTTCATGTCTTGGCTGTTGTAACCACTGCTGCTATGAACATTAGGGTGCGTGTATCTTTTCAAATTAGAGTTTCCATCTTTTCCAGATATATGCCCAGGATCATATGGTAGTTCTAACCCTAGTTTTTTAAGGAAGCTCCATACTGTTTTCCATAATGGCTGCACCGATTTACATTCCCACCAACAGTGTAGGAGAGTTCCAGGGGGCTGAATTTTAAATGCAGCTTGTGGGCTTCCCTGGTGGCGCAGTGGTTGCGCGTCCGCCTGCCGATGCAGGGGAACCGGGTTCGTGCCCCGGTCCGGGAGGATCCCACATGCCGCGGAGCGGCTGGGCCCGTGAGCCATGGCCGCTGGGCCTGCGCGTCCGGAGCCTGTGCTCCGCAACGGGAGAGGCCACAACAGAGGGAGGCCCGCGTGCCGCCAAAAAAATAAATAAATAAATAAATAAATAAATGCAGCTTGTGACATCAGTAGCATTACGTGTTAAGTCCCATCTTACATTCCTCTAAAGCAAGCCATCTTTTGAGGACAAAGTAGAAAGAATAAAGAAAGACCTAGGACCATGGAGGCCCCAAGTTAATAACAGTACATTGGATGTGGTTTTTAACTGACAGTGCCAATTCTTTTGGGGGGGTGGAGTTTAGGCTGAGGAAAGGGATCCATCCGTGCTTCTCCAGGGGACCAGTTTGCCTCCTGTAGCATCTGTGTTCTTTGGAAGGATGGCATTTTGCCATTGTCCTTTTCCTCAAGACTCTTGAGGGTCATCTTCTAGACCCCTGGAAGGCTACTTCTTTTTTTTTTTAAGGTCAGTGCTAAGTTTACTTTAACAATTTAATTCAGGGGATTTTTTGATGGGGTTTTTGAACCTTTGACTGCCTTGTAGAAACTGAAAGTCAAGGGTCTTGGCAGTGGGTAAGCCCATGGTTGATAGTCAGAACCTTACTTAGCACGTGGAAGATTCACTTGAGCACAAAGTGCACCGCTGAGATCAACAGCTTTCAAAGAAGCATGAAATTCTCTACAGAGTGGCTGAGTTTGGGGGAGAAAACAGATGATAAGGGGAAGCAACAATGAGAATTCCGTCCTCTTTTGACTTAAACTGTGCAACTGACTCGACACGAAGCCAAGATCCCAACTGCAGTTGGACTTGTGTAAAGGAGGCACTTGCTTTGCTTGCAAATGTGTAGACAAAAGGGCTTCATTCACAGAAAGAAAAAAAAAACGTAGCAGGTTCAGTCATTGAGCCTCGCAGGGCCTTGGTCTCTTGATCTGACGGCCCCTTAGAATTCAAAGGCAGCCTTTAAAGGAGTTTTCAGTTTACACCATGGTGACCCTGTTGCTGTCTCGAATTCAAATACAGCTTGAACTGAATCTCTCTGCCGGGGCTATTCCTTTTTTTTTTTTTTAAAGAAATAAATACGTACAGGGTTCAATCAGCACATGACTTTTCTGTGGTTGTTTTCAAGTGTTTATTTGTGTAGGTTTTGACAGTGATGCAGATTTCTTGTGCGAGATGTTGAGTCGCCTTGAGAACGTGGATGACCCCTCTTTATACCCCAGGGACAGAGTGGACTTGGGGAGACAGGTGTCCACGTACACAACACCAGAAGCTCCGAACTCGAAGTACTTTTTTATTTTACCATCTTGGCCACGGCATTGTGGGAAATCATTTTTTCGCCTTCTCTCCTGTATCCTCAAGTTGTCTAGTTGTTTGTATTTCAGAAAACGTCCCACAGTTTCCCATATTAAGATATTACTGAAGAGTTGCATCAGGAAAAGTATTAACAATCGGGACTAGAACGTTCAAAAATAGGCCCTTTCTCCCATTTATGGGAGCAACCTTTCAAGGAGAGAGGGAGCTGGTGGCTCCAGGAGAATCGTGAGGAATGTTCCACTAGACCAGCCATACATAGGGCTGGCTTCCTGCGCCATCGAGAGTGTAATTGTTGGCATGTGATCTGAAATTTCTACCCCACAGCGGACAAGTGACTATTTCAATAATTACAAACCTTTCAAGTCACTGACCTCCCATCTTCATACCTGGATTCTTTAAAACAAACACACAGGTAGAGTAAAAAAACTACCATGCTGTCCATATTTTAGGGCCAAAGACTTAAAACTGTCTTTTTATAAAATGGTGTCTTCAGAGCATCAAACCTTAGTTTCCTTCCTCCCCAATTTGGTAACCTCAGAGAAGTTTCTTGAACAAGTATGGTGTCAGTTTTCTTCAGGGCAGAGCTAATTTTAAAATCTGATCTCGGTACCATTCTCTCGGGCTGTGTCTACACCGCCCTCCACACGGAAAAATGTAAATTAAGTGCTCTTTGACTCAGGACAGGCCATGGTATAAACTGGTTATCTCTACATAAGTAGTGCATTTTTTTTTCCCTGTGAGTATTATTACCAAGCGTTTCCAAGTTAGGCTTTCCAAGAGAAACAGCTGTGGTTTGAAAAGATTGGTGATAATCCGGATGGTTTCTTTTAGGATAAGTCTACTTGATCATTTAAAATTAAAGTCTTTCAGTAAAGTTGAGTGTCTTCTTGATGGCTTTAAATACACTACTGGAGTGTGTGTGTGTGTGTGTGTGTGTGTGTGTGTGTGTGTGTGTGTGTGTGTGTGTGTAGAGAGACCATTGCCCTGTCTTCTTTGAGGCTTTATCTTTGGAAACAGCAAAAACCTCTTCACAGTGTCTCAGATTATTCAGCAGTGAAGCCAGCAGAATACCTGAGGGAACTTTTTATGCCAGCAGAAAATATTGGTGAGGAAATATAGTCAGACACCAACTACCCTATTTGGAGTAGGTAGCTCTTGGCGTCTCTGAGAATTACCATTCTCAACGTATGCTACAAGACGGTCTAATCATATCACACAATTATGATCCTGTTGACACATTGCTTTACAAGCTGAACATGGGCAACCAGATAGCTGAACTTGCCAACTTGTGGGAATCGGGGCCATCAAAAGCTCCCAGTCCCCCTGACTCGTTCCCTTGGGGCCCAGCGTCCCCCGGGTGCCTCCTGACCATCCAGAGATGCTCACGGTGAGGCCGCACACCGCTGGCCTTCACAGTGGGCACCCTGCACCCCAGGACCATTCTCTCTCGACCTTCTTTCCCGTCCACACAGATCTGTCTTAAGTGGCCTTCCTAGGGGTCAGCCAGGTGGTCAAAGTTGAGCCGCAAAATGAATTCACAGGGAGATGGTAACGGCCAGTGAGCTTTCATGTGATACCCCCCTGCAGTATGTAGACCCTGCAGCATCTCTTGGGGTGGAGTACAGGAGTCATCACTAGTGGGCATGTTAGGCTCTGTATAGGCCTGAAACACGGATATTTGGTTCTGGAATCACCTCTCGAGTTTTACCCCCTAACCTGTTCTGCCTGTGAATTTAAAGAGCCGTGGTGAGGAGTAAGGGGATGGGCCTGATACATAGACAGGCAGCAGGTGGATTTTTTAATTTTTTGCTCCGAAATCCAGAGCTCTTATTAACACAGTGAATTGTTGAAACTCTTGGAAAGTGGGATGCCACGAAGTCACCTGGGCGTGGGACAGCATGTTTATCTTTCCGAAGCTGGCTGCTGCCACTGGCAGAAACTCCAGAGCCCGTGGATAAAGGTGGCGAGAATGATAAAGTGCGAGAGCTTATGAGACTGTGTCAGACGGGTAGCGTCGAAAAATGTGAAGCCGCACAGGAGGGCTGAGCCTGGCTGAAGCATTCGGCCCTGCCCATCCCCGGAGTCCCCTGGCAGGTGGCTTCCCGTCTGTGACGCGGAGCAGGCCTTGCTCTGCACTCCACAGGCAGCAGGGAAAGCGGGTTCCGGGAGCGACGCTGACACCAGAGGGGTGGTCACCTTGGTGCACGTCGCAGCCGCTGGCCGTCGAAGAGGGCCCGGGGCTGTTGTCGGCGTTTAACCACCCACCTTACAATGATGTTGGAAGCAGAGCCTGGTGGAGGAGGGAGGTCTGTCCCCCGAATCAGACTGCTGGGCCATCTGGTGTAGCAGCTGACCTGCGCACGAATCCGGTAAATTTCAGACCTGAGTTACAGCTGGTGCGGGGAAGTCTAAAAGCCAGGTGGCTCCCTGAACAGCTGTGCATCCAGTCAGGGTAGGCGGGAAAGAAAATTCCAACCCTGTTGCACCTCCATGGGTTTGCTAGGATCTAGAGTCGCTCCCTGGCCTTTTGCCATGAGGATCACCATCTCCGGGCAAACATGAATGCTATTTCTCCCTTCCTGTGTTGAAGTGATCTCTGCAGTGAGTCTAGGATTTTAAGTGAGTATGTCAAGTGATTTGACTACTAAAAAAGTCTGTGGTTGTTTAGCTGGGAGAGTACTCATAGAAGCAAGAGTCTGTGAAACACGTTCTCAGTCTGGAAGTGTCCAGATTCATGTCCCATCGGGGGAAGAACACAAATGGCTGACTCTCAGCTGAATGTTGAAATTGGGAGTATTTCTGCCGCAGGTTTTCTGATAACTTAATGAAACATTACTTTTATTAAGTCAGTTAGTATGCATGCTGAATGAAGTGCAAGACATTTTTAGCCCAAGAAAGGGAAGGAATAATTTTGACTGTTAAAAAAGAATTTATTCTGAGTGAGACCCTTTGGTTATATGTCCACGTAGGGTTTTTTTTTTTTTTTTCAGGGGGAGGGAGTGGTAGGCAGACCTGGTTTTTTTGCGTGTGTTTTTTTGTTTGTTTGTTTTTTTGCGGTACGCGGGCCTCTCACTGTCGCGGCCTCTCCCGTGGCGGAGCGCAGGCTCCGGACGCGCAGGCTCGGCGGCCATGGCTCACGGGCCCAGCCGCTCCGCGGCACGTGGGATCCGCCCGGACCGGGTCACGAACCCACGTCCCCTGCATCGGCAGGCGGACTCTCAACCGCTGCGCCACCAGGGAAGCCCGTGTGTGTGTTTTTTTAAAAATACATTTATTTTATTTATTTATTTTTGGCTGCATTGCATCTTTGTTGCTGCACGCAGGCTTTCTCTAGTTGAGGCAAGTAGAAGCGGTGGCTACTCTTCATTGCAGTGCGTGTGCTTCTCATTGTGGTGGCTTCTCTTGTTGCAGAGCAGGGTTCTAGGCACGTGAGCTTCAGTAGTTGTGGCACGAGGGCTCAGTAGTGGGGCCTCGTGGGCTCTAGAGAACAGGCTCAGTAGTTGTGGCACATGGGCCTAGTTGCTCCACGGCATGTGGGAATCTTCCTGGACCAGGGCTCCATCCCGTGTCCCCTGCATTGGCAGGCGGATTCTTAACCAGTGCGCCACCAAGGAAGTCCCCGGACCTGGTTTTTATTTAAACACTGCTTTAGGGGTGATGGCAGCTAAAGTAACTCAGGTATAGAGGAAGTAAGATATTTTCCACTGAGTCGTTCAGGAACCGAATGTGTGAAACCAAAAGAAGTCTTGGGGTGAGATTCCCCCAGAGCCCCCACGTTGGTGCGAGTGGTTCATTGCATGAGGATGCTCAGCTGAGGCTACAAGTCGGGGCAGAAATTCAGCCCGAGCTCTACTCACTGAGCCTTGGGGCTCTGCCCACCTGGAGATGGGATACCTCCTTCAAAGGTCCCAAGTTGACTTGCCAGGCATGGTGCCTGTGGAGCTGAGCTTTGGGCTTGGGGGTCGGTGAGCAGTGAGGGGTTAGGCGTATCACCAGTGGTGTCCAGGATACTCTTCTATGTATTACAGCGAGCACTGGAGCTTCGAGGGGCATGTTCTTCCAAGGTCTTTGTTTAGATAGGACTAGAGTAAAAGAGTTCAAAGCTATGCACAGTTCAAAGAGGATGTGTAGTGACAAATCCCTGATTTCACCCTGTCGGTTGCGTAGGCAGAGTGGACCCTGGATGAAATTGGGAAGAGTTCGAGATTTGGAATATCTTTCCATCTCCCTTCTGTCCATTAAGACTCCTCTGCATTCTTGCCCCTCTTCACCCCCATCCCACGCTGCTCAGACATCAGCTTCAAACTTGCCCTTTCTCAAAGCAAAACTGAACAACCACAGAAGCCACCTTCTGTTCACTGGGAACCTTGTTCAAGAGGGAAACACTTGAAGTTGCCAAATTCAAGGTGTAAATAGCTAGGAACAATTACATATTACCTTCCTCAAGGGTAGCATTTTAATACTTAAATAGCAAATGAACTGCACCTTCCCAGTGGAATTTCAGGCCATGGGAAGTGGTAGGGATTTTGTTTGGGTGTTTAAGGCAGGAAGGGATTCTTTATTCCTGACACCACTATGTGTTGGGTCCACAGTGGCCCAACAACAAGATTCCTTCAGTTTACATCATCTTTATTCTTCGTTGCTTTTATCTTATCATGTGTCATTCACCATTTCCGTTCCCTTTGTCATTACACTGTTCTTTTAGGCCGACCTCAACTTTTCCTTCTTAGCTCTGAGCTTGGCCAGACTGGCGTTTGTTTTCCTTCTGCTGAGATCATTCTTTCTTAATTGCCTTCTTTCCAGGCATGCAAACTGCCTTATGACTTCTACTGCATCCGAAATCTTCTATTTTTTAAGTATCACACCCTCAAAATCTACCTGCTTGAAAGCATCGGATTTTGTAGCTTCGGTTTTGAAGTTGAAGTTCAGAGCGTCCTCATTGTTTGCTTACCCAGAAGCCGACCCCATAAGCCCAGGAGAGAGAAAGGAGAGCTTACTCAGAGTCTGGTTGTTAGAAGCTTTTGGAAGACAGAGATGATGTCTTTCCCTGTTTTTCTTTTCTTTTCTTTTCTTTTCTTTTTTTTTAAATTTTACTGAAGTATAGTTGATTTACAATGTTGTATTAATTTCTGCTGTACAGCATAGTGATTCAGTTATACATTCTCTTTTTAAATATTCTTTTGCATCATGGTTTTCTTTCCCTGTTCTTTCTGTATCAAGCCTAGGGGAATATAATTTTTTCTTCCTCTTAAAAGTGATTACGATGGGTACTACTAGAAGCTGGGACTTGACTCTGCTGTTTAAAATCATTCCTTGACTTGAAGCAATTCCTATACTTTTCTGGGCTTAGGTTATGCCACTGAAGCTGGAAATCACACCTTAATTTGATCAGTTCAGGAAAAAAATCTACCACCAGGCAGCATGGCCAAATGAACTCTGGTCAAAGAACTCAAATAGCTGAAGTGGGACGCTCATATAAAAAGGAACACTCTGCCTATCTGTGATTCTTTAAAGACACTTCATAATTTTCGTATCCCTCCATCATGCAAATGATAGACTTTAAGAGTTTCTGATCCTTGGAGGCATGGAGTTTTTTAAATGCCGAGGAGCTATGATCATACTCTCCTTTGTCCAGGAGGTGGAGGTCTTACATATTTCATCTCAGTAGACTCCAGTGAAACCAAGTATTTGACAACAAGGTTCCAAGTTTTTTTTTTTTCCAGATAAGGAGGAAGCATATCTATTTTGGAATGTTGTATGGATGGTATTGTACTTTATTTTCTTCCTTTGAATGAGTTTTGTTTTGAAAAGTAGATGCCAGTGTATGATTTTGAACCTTTGATGGTTTGTGCTGCCAACTTCCTGCTCTCCAGCTGTGCCACGTTTCTTCTGTTCTTGGTCTTACTTACGTCATTCCTCTAAATAGAGCCAATGTTGATGCCTTAGCGCTGTGAATTTCTCTCATGCCACTTGCTGTACTTGGCGTTTGAGGACCTCTCAAGGCTCTCTCCATCTCTCCAAGCATTAGGATAAGGATCAGGATGAAATATGTACAATCTGGGTGACTGCATCTTTCTGCTCTTTTTTTCTGTTTGTTTTTTTTTTTTGGCGGTACGCAGGCCTCTCACTGCTGTGGCCTCTCCCATTGCAGAGCACAGGCTCCGGATGCGCAGGCCCAGCGGCCATGGCTCACGGGCCCAGCCGCTCCGCGGCATGTGGGATCTTCCCGGACCGGGGCACGACCCCGTGTCCCCTGCGTCGGCAGGTGGACTCTCAACCGCTGCACCACCAGGGAAGCCCTCTCTGCTTTTTTTTTTTTCAACCCAACTCATCCAAGGCAGCCCAGGTCAGAGGCAGCATCATTTTTTTTTTTTAATTTCCAAAGTTTTTGTCCCTTTTTTCTAAGCCTGATTGTGCTAAGAAACTATATGCTAATTAATAGATAATTAACCGGTATCTTCCTCTGGTTTAACCACATATGTTAAGCAGTATATTTAGATACAGGTTGAAGAAGGGGTCAGCCATCCTTTAGAATGCAGAAGGAATGTAAACAGTTTTCAAGACCATTTTCTTTGGTGGAGGGAGTTGGCTGGGAAGAGGGTATATGCTGGTCTCTCGAGGGTCCTTCAGCCTGGACTCCCATCAGCTCTGAGAAACGAGGAATCAAGAGGTTACCAGTTGACATACCACAGCCGTATTTAATATACAGGACAGAGTCTGCAAACATGTTTCAGCATATGCCCGCTGCATCATAGCTTACTTTCTCAACTGGTTAAAATAGAGTCTTTCATTTCAGCGAACAAACATTGTGTGTTTCATGTATGGAATTTTGCATTATGTACTGTGGTGGAAATTAAAAAGAATAAAGCACAATCCCAGCTCCTGCGGAGCTTATCATCCAGCTGTCTAAACCTTGGAGTTGAGAAAGTGTTTTAAAAGGGTGACGTTCTAGAGATATTCTTTAAGAAAATGATAGTCGATGTAAGTTTTTGCCGTTGTGCTTGTGATTAAGCACTTCGCTGGGTGCCGTGGGTGCACCGCCAGTCCCACTAACAACCCACCCCCCACCTCCCGCCCTCGTTCCTGAACAGCTGGATTCCCCGTAGTTGGTGCACAGTTCGGAATTGACTCCCCAAAGTGGGGAAAAGCTAATAAATATGATTTAGGATGAAAGGCGCTGTGTAAACGCTTGAGCTGTTATTACTGTTCCCGTGCACTTTATTTTTAAATTGTACATCCTTTTAAGTAGATGACTCGTTCGCCCCAGTCTCCATTATATCGAAGCAAAGCATTCACCGAAATTTCTAAAACCTTTTCATTTCTCTCTGTAGGTTGTTGTTTCGTAACATTTTATACAAGAAAAGCTGCACTTGAGGCCCAGAATGCACTGCACAATATTAAAACTTTACCTGGGGTGAGTCGGTTTACTTTTGTACCAAAATCACTTTATTGCTTGAAAATGGTCCTTTCAACTGAAGGTTCTAGTGATGGGCTCTTAGTGCCAAAAATGACTTTGGGCTTTTGAGGAGGGTGTGCTGACCCCACCTCCCGTCCCCGCTGCAGCAGCCAGAGCAGCTGGCCAGCCCCTCAAGAAACGCCGGCATTACCGCTGACAGAAAGACCTCTCAGAGAGTATGTCCCCTGGTTAGAAAATCAGAGTGACCCCACTGGCTCGCAGTGGCTGAAAAGAGGACTGGGTGGGCTGCAATTTCCAAATGGGGGGAAACTCCACACACACACATGCACAAGAGGAGCAAATGGAAAAGGAAAAGCTTTTACTCACCAGGAGCCTCTTTTCAAATTTAGTCCTTAGATTTTTCTTTTGAAAGGACAAAAATGTACCCTGCACAGCCATAATATTCAACCTCCTAATGGTTTCTAAACAGTCAATGGTGGTTAACAAAGTCAATGTTTTAATGCCCAATTTGCGGCTTCATGTCGATAGAGAACAGAAAATACAAAGCTTACAATTTTTTTCCATTTCCTTCCCAGTAATTTTGGATGCTTGGTACCATTCAGTAGAAATGAACTGATGTGGGCTATAGCTGCTTCATCAGACTACATGGTTTCTGGGGGGCTGTGACAGTTTTATCTAGTGTATGCTGGTATAAATTTCTCTGTGCTGTTGGGATATCTTCCCTGTTGACTCAAATATCAGGGATGAGTTAATTTAATGGCATAATGATTTGTGTAGGTGATAGTGAAGAACCTCTGGTACTCAGTGCTATGTTAATGATTTTATTGAAACCTGGTTTGATAATAGTAAAAGAAAGATAACATGATGTCCCTAATGTTTTCAGCGTATAACTCTAACTTTTTATCATTCATCTGTCGTGCTAACCTATGTACACAAGTCATTTGATACCCTGTCACCCCCAGAAAAGGTAGCATTTGTTTAATTCACCTTAGCGCAATTGAAAATTGTGTAATATTTTAGTGACAAGACAGTCAGCACACGGTTTTCAAAACATTAGCTTCGTAATAACAAAAAAGTAATAAGTTATGAACCTTGGTCTCAAATCACACCACTTTGGTTTTCCCCTTTTTGTGTGAGCAAACCAGAGAGACAGTGGTTCAGAAAAGCAAGTGTGATACCAGATTTCTCCCTCCCAATTCAATTGAACTAACTGTCCCTGAAACTCCTAAGGTGGTTTTTTAGTAAGGGAGATTTTACTGGGTCTAAGTGCTTTGCCTAATGATTTTTTAAGTATCATTTCAGCTTCATTCTCTGTATAAATGGAATTTTTCCAACGTAAATTCTAGGAGGTTGCAGCATTAGGTTACATTATTAGGTTACATTACGAAGCAACCAAGTTAAATATTTACTGGCAATAGTAGAAAAAAATTTTTTTTTATTTCCCAGGCTCCTAATCCACCCCAAAACCCATTTGGTATTCCTTCTTTTGGAAAGACATACTTTACAGTAATTAGTGTACAAAACCCCTTCTTGGTATGTTTTAAAAAATTACTTGATGATAAATTGTTATTTAGCATTTAGGGTGTATAGAGGCCACATCCCATCCTATTTTAAATTAATGCAGAGCTTGGTTAATTTGAGTTCATCACCTCCACTAGGAGGGACGTAGCTCTTAACATGCAATTTTCATACGTGAAGATGCGCCCTAGAAACCCAGAAGTAATCTGATGAATGGGCCATGTTGAAAAACCTACACATGACTGATGAGTTTGCTCGCATTTGGGACATCTTACTCTGACCCTTTTCTCAGCAAACAAATAGCATCTTCTGTATTTAAAAAAAAAAAAAAAAAAAAAATGTTGCCCATGTCTCTTTTTCGCCTTAAAAATTCTGCATGCAGAAGTCAGGGATGGTGATTTTGGAAACCCATTATTAAGGACAAGAAATCTGGGGTTGGCAAAGATGGTTTGTGGATTGTTTTCGGCTTTCTTTTTATCCAGGTCAATTTCCTATGCCCAATTACTTGAGGTGGGATAAAGGAAAAGGTTGAGGAGTCAGGTCTGATTTGTAAGCTCCTAGCCGTCACAGTGCACACAGTATTGCTACATCCGCCATTTCAAATTAGGTGCGTGGGAACAGAGTTCCACATCTTGCATTTATGAATTGCTTTATCTGATCATCATCACCCTTAACAGCTCCAGGAAGAACATGAAAGTGGTTTCCTATCAGCTGGGAGCTTTGGTGGGCAGGAAGAAAAGGGACCAGATAAAAGATTAATGCATATTCTTGGGGAAAAAAAAATATTACAGGGTGCCTTTCTGTTTGATTACAAGCCTTGGAGTTAGTCAACATTTCCATAATTCTAAACCACTATACACCTGTTTTCCCACTGTGATGTGAAGGAACGACTTAATTTAACAGAATCCCTGCTGTGCTAAATCTCTCATTAAATACCAAGTGAGTTCGGTAATTTAAAGTTGTAACACTACTATTTTAACTGGTTGCCTTCCTATTATGAAATTAATAAGAAATTAATGATGCAGTTTGCCATATGCCTTCAATTTCTTTCTGAATAAGAATAAAAGGGATAAAGAAAAATGCATCACCAGCTGACACTTTAAAGCTTTTCTGGTTGTAATCATTTCTCCTGTGGATAAAATCCATTAAAAATGCACTTGCTGCCTTTTTTTCTCAAGTGTCCACAACTTTCTGTTTAAAACAAGATCAAATGGTGCTGGGTGTTTGGTTGGAGGTTTTTCCCCTATTTAATTTTCTTTTGCAGTTGATGTGTTTTGTCATAATGGAGCTTTTCATCACGCAACCAAACTTGGTGAATGTTGAGAGACTTATCATTCTTGAGAGAAACAAAGAATTTGGTTAGTATGGGAGAGGAAGAAAACCTAATGGGATGTTCATTTATACAGTTGGATGTGTCTGCTCTCAGATTTTTATATAAAGGCACCCTTCCTCCCATGTCATGTATGGATTATAGAGACCCTTTCTGTGGTGAGGTATAGGGCAAAGCATCTGGGCCTTACTTAGGCAGTGCAAAGTCATTTAAGGACACATTTCTCAAGCCTGTCTCTTACCATGTGACTGAGAAAGACGCCGGGTCTTACATCCTCTGAAATGCTCAACATAAATCCTAGAAATACACTACTAGAAATTAAGGGAGAAAATTCAGGAGCTCAACACAGGGAGCAAGAAATGAGCTTCGGAGGGTGGGGAGGTCCTTCCCCTGGTTTGATCATGCTCTGCTCTAGAAATAGTGGTTTGACACATATGCAACAGATCAAATCTTAGGCACGGTGCCTAATTTATTACTGACATTTCATTAGGTTAACAAATCACTCGTGATAATCGGGTGCCTGCTGTGTGCCAGGCAGCAAAGCTCTACAGTCACACACACGCCCTTGAGATCCCTAGTGAGTCTGTGACCATGTCTGCACAGAAAGCAGAGCTTGATGAACCGTTGGCCTTGGTACCAACTTGTTAGACTTTCTCCACAGCTGAGCCATTTGCGTTCTTGGACAAATCTCGATTGCCTGTCCTTTGACGACGTAGCCAGTCAGGCTAAGAGATAGCTTCCTTTGTTTAGGGTTTCAGGCAGGCACAACCCCACTGGTAGAATTATTCAGTAGAAATATCATCGTCTGCCGTTGTGTTTCCGAGAGAGAAAACCCTTGTGAAGGCAACTTGCAAGATTCATTTTGTTTTCACTGACCTAATTTAGCTTAATTAAAAAATAAAATAACGACCTCAGCGGAGGCACAGGAAAACTACCACGATCTCTTGAGTAATCAGATGTCAGGGCCAAATAGCCCTGTGCCAGTGACAGCACTAGGCCTTATGCCATTCTTTTTTTCAAGGTCTTCACACACATTGTCTCTAGCAATCAGGCTTTTTGATTGAAAATCTCCAGCAGTATCGTTAGAGCGTTCACCGTATAAATTAATTTAATTAAGGAGGTAGTAACAGAGAGGAATACAGGTTTGAAAAAGCTCTTAAATTTTAACAGCAAGGAGGAATCAGAATCCAAATGTCTTGTAAAATATTAACTGCAAATTTCTTCCAGCCATTTTCTCCAAGTCTGCCTTCCTCCTTGCTTTTTAGAGTCACTACCAGTTTTATTAAATGCAGTTTATATTAAGGAGTTACAGCCCTCAGAGCACATTTGTTTAGAGCACTCCATGTTAGCAGTGGCAGATGCGAACGACACATAGATTTGAGAGATAAAGACAAATGGGCCTGATCCAGCAGGAAGGAGCTGTAAATAAAATGGCCTCTTGGGCCGTGTGCGTTCACCCACGTGACGTGAATGACCCCCTTCCTGGCTGGCCCTGTGTGGGTCGGCAGTCCTCCCCGGCAGCCTTTAACACGACTCTCCATGGAATAGTTCCCCTGTGTCCTCTAAGAGAGGAATGCTAGGGCTTAATTTCTTTCAGCAGAACAGCAAAGGCTCTCACTGGGACCAAATTCAGTTTGCCCATTGTGATGCTTTTTGAGGTACTCATTTACTCTGAACCACCTCTTCTGATTATTAATATGTATTTAATGCCTTTGTTCTCAGAGCCATGATGATGATTTTATCATTATCATCATCATTATTATTTCTGTCATAAAAATCTCTCTAACCCCATCTCTTCATGTCATGGAAATTTCCCCTGAACCATCCCATTTGAATCAAAAAGAAGTGTTTTTCCTCAGGCGCCTTTGATTTAAAATTGTTAGTTGATTTACAGTGCCGTGCCCATCTCTGCTGTACAACAGAGTGACTCAGTTATACCCATTATAGACATTCTTCTTTTCATATTCTTTTCCATTATGGTTTATCACAGGATATTGAATATAGTTCCCTGTGCTAGACAGTAGGACCTTGTTGTTTATCCATCCTATATATAATAGTTTACCTCTGCTAATCCCAAACTCCCAGTCCTTCCCTCCCTTAACATTGTAAATCAATTATACTTCAATTTTTTTTCAATTAAATGAAAAATTTAAAAAAAATAATCATAAAAAAATTTTTAAAGATTGTTAGGAAAAAAAAGAAGTCAACACATCGGTCCGAACAGATTTGAGTCCTCAAACTCACGTGCCGTGTAGGACATACAGATAGTCATACCTTCATTCGACAAATATTTATTGCATTGTTATGGTTTTCCAGGCACCATCTTACGTACTGGGGACTACAGTAGCTACCGCGATATTTATGACTAAATCTTCAAAAAACAAAGCCAGCCGGTGTGCTTATGTATGTTTGATGTTTTTATTTTTATTTTTATTTTTTTTTATTTATTTTTTTATTTTTTAATTTTTTTTATTTTTTGGCGGTACAAGGGCCTCTCACTGTTGTGGCCTCTCCCGTTGCGGAGCGCAGGCTCCGGACGCACAGGCTCAGCGGCCATGGCTCACGGGCCCAGCCGCTCTGCGGCATATGGGATCTTCCCGGACCGGGGCACGAACCCGTGTCCCCTGCATCGGCAGGCGGATTCTCAACCAGTGCACCACCAGGGAAGCCCTGTTTGATGTTTAATAAACAACTCTTGGTTATTTAATGCCTGAGTGAGTTAGTTGAATAAAATGCTTCTAGAGGAGTCAAGTTTTATTCCAAAAATGATCATTTTGCCCAAATGCTCCAAAATGTAAGATGCATGTAGGTTTGTGATTCCATGTGTATATAATGATAGTTTGATTCACGTCTAGAGATCTATATATTTATGTATATCTCTGTGTACCTACAGGATAGATAAACATTCACACACGTCCACGTGTGGATATCAATTCAGTCAAATAAATACAGGAAAACATAGCAGAAAATCTCATTTTGTGTTTGGCCTTCCCACATACTCTTCATTGCAATGTAGTAACCTTTCTGACCTTTGACTTCATGAACTGTATAATTCCTCACGTTGGTAGGTTGGTTGGTTCTTGCTTCGATTCAGGATCATGGCTGATTCATAGCGTGTGTGTGAGGGTACTTGACAACTGTCATTTAATGATGATAATCCCTGCCTTTCCACCTTCTTAAGAGAAGAGTAGGCGCTGAATGAGATAATGTATGTAAAGCTTCCCGAGCCCCTGAAGCAATGGGCTTGTAAGACATTGTTTCCACTTGACAGTTTCTGTAGGCATGAAGTCTTCTTGGGTAGCAGCCCAACAGATAAAATGTATTTGCTGGGGAAGAAATCAGGACACCTTGATTTGGGTGTACATTCTTCAGATTTACCTTTGCAGAATTTGGCCAGGGCTGAAATATTTGGCCTTATAGGACTGCCCCGAAGCGGCTATTTCCCTGCTGTGCCTGTGTTCTTTTACCCTAATACTCAGTCCTGCAGAAATACAAGCTAAATAGACGTAAACCTTTGCTGTTAAGATGACTTTTTAAAGGCCTGTGGGGGAGAGCGCCACCGTGCGGCCGTGGAGGAGCTCCTGGGAGGGGTGGGCGCAGAAGCCCCTACCCACCTGCGGAGCCAGGCCAGTGTGAAGAAGGGCTTAGGGTGTAGAACCGGCCCCAAATGGGTCTCAGCCAGGTGTGGCAGGATTGCTGGTCAGCTCATCGGTTTAGACCCGAGAAAGTTGGAGGAAGAAACCCGTGGCCTGGTGCTTCCCAGTCTGCTGGCCAATCCCAGGGGATCTGGAAAAGTATATTTTAGTACTTCATAAAAGGCCGTTGGTATATATAAAGTAGATCACTAATAAGGACCTACTGTAGAGCACAGGAAACTCTAATCAGTACTCTGTAATGACCTATATGGGAAGAGAATTTTAAAAAGAGTGGATATATGTATATGTATAACTGATTCACTTTGCTGTACCGCAGAAACTAACACAACATTGTAAATCAACTTTACTCCAATAAAAAATTTTTTGTTAAAAGGCAGTTGGAAACTGTCCATTTCACCCACCGTAAAGTTTTACAATGCCACCCGAATAGTGGGCACCTCTGCTTTGGACTGGCAGACAGTTCAGTAACTTTGATTGGCCCTTACTGATGTATGGCTTTGATTACCTAAAATGAAAAACCAGTTACTTCTAAAATATGGCCCTCTCAAGACAAGGAAGCCCAAGGGAGAAGACTCATGAGGGGTCCTTAGTGGTGGCGAGTTGAAAATGGCTGAGGCGGGCAGCCCAGGGTTAAACTAGCAGCAGCTGCACCCCTTTCTGGTAACAGAACTCGGTGGAAGGCCTTCCAGTTTTGTTTTGCAAGCAACATAGTCTCAAATACCAACCTAATTAATAGGACGGTTCTGAGGGCTTATCAGAGCCAGCGTGCGTGTGACCTAGCACGGGCGCCTGGCCAGATGTGCGTTGTCACCTGTGTCGTGGCTTAAGGAATGTTGGTCTCTCGCAGCAACAAGTGAAGGCACGAGGGGGTGGATGGCGCATCGGCAAAAGGAAGTCATAGTTAGAGTTTATCATCCCTCAGTGATATGTCAAGATTCAGTTGGGAATATTTGGTTCACTTACACAGATCTCATCTGCCACCAGGTTGATAAGATTTCATTCAAGAGAAGAATGTGGGGAAAAGCCATGAATTTGACTAAAGGTCTGGATGGAATCGCAGAGGAAAGGATTATGACAGTCAGATGAAAGGGGGAATTTTTTTAAAATAAAGTTAGAAAAGAGTCCAAATTCTGTCTTTAGAGTATGCAGTCTCCGTGAGAATGCATCACCCAAAATATGACTGGCGTGCGGACAGAGCTTGACTCTTTCACGTGTGAGCTGAGCCCAGCTCAGGAGACTGTCCAGTGGAAGTGGGCTGGCCAGTTCAGAGCCTCCAGCTCTGGGCCACCAAAAAGTGTATGACGTGGGGAGGTGTGGAGAGAGTTCGGCCAGGAGCCCCAGGGTCCTTCCCCAGCCACCAAGAAGTAGAGAGTGGCTGAGCTGGAGCCAGGGAGGCCGGCCTAAGAGGGAGCCTTGGCGCTCCCCTGCTGGGCCGGATCCGGTCTGGTTGGGCGCAAGGGAAGCAGACCGGCCGCTGGGAGGGAGGGGGGCAGGGACAGAAGCTTCATGGGTCCTCTGCTCGTTGTAGCCGTGGACCGTCACAGTACACCGGTGCTCAGGAAGCATCATTAGGGTTACGACATAAGCTGTGAAAGTTGTTCTGATAATAAAGCAGTATTTCAGGACCATATCATTCCTGCTCTCACTACCCACAAGTCACCGAGATGAAAGGATGAACAGTCAGCAGCACGTGCGGGAGGCTGCAGAAAGGGGCACCGTGACCACTGTTCTCTTTTGTCCCCTTTGTTGTTCCTGGCCGTCGATACCTCCCATCAGTACTCAAAACGCATATTCGCGCTGCCACCCCTTCCTGCACCAGCACTTCAGAACCCTCAAGAGTCCATCCTTGCTTCATGCAAAGAAAGGAAGTGGTTGGGCTGGAATGATTCTCAGAGTCCTTTCCAGTTTTGAGAAAGTGTTCTTGGCCTTCTATGCATTGGCTACATTAGTGGCCTATTGAAGAAAACCTATCTAGATAGATAGGTGAGTAAATAGACGGGCAGGAGGTTAGATAGATGCCTCTGACTTGACTCGCTTCAGGTGTGGCTTAGTGACTGTGGAGGACTTGGCACAGACACGTGTGGACCATCCAAGGTGTGACGCTCCACTTTGAGGTCCTCGGCACATCTGCTTCTCTCCGCCCTCTGGTTGGGAACCAGCAGGGGGCTCAGCAGTCATGATTCCTCCGCCAGGGAACAGAGACAGGAAAGGGAAGGCAGCGAACGCCCTCAGGTCGGTCTGATTCCTTGCTTCCGGCCTCGCTTTGCTTTGACAAGGGTGTTCAGCCTGACGGGGCTCCAGGATTACTGGTGGATTTCCTTTATCTGTTTGGTCACTGTCGCCAGTCCACATGGATAAGTGAGCTGCCTGTGTTTGTAGATGGCTTTCTGATGTTTGTTTTCCCTCCTCAAAGCATCTTGGGTGATGTATCGATAGCATCCACCTTGTTATACGGAGGACACGGAGGCTCCAGAAGATTAAATTAACTTCTCTGCCCTCCCCTGGCACAGCAGTGACAGAACTAGAATTAGAGGTCACAATCGGTCAGCCTCCCCAAAAGCTTGGCCTCCTGACAGGGGATTTTGGCCTGATGCTCCCGCCTTGGAGGGAGCAGGGTGCGTGACTCAAGGGGCCAACACAGCGTAACAGTGAGAATCAGTACAATGTGACGACTCTTTGTCGGCGGCCCAGGTGTCAGGCCCCCGATGGAGGCTCTCGGGATGTGTACTTTGCGTTGTCACCGCCGCTCCACGAGGCATGTGTCATCCAGCCCCTTTGCTGGTGAGGAAGCTGAAACTCAGAGAAAGGGAGTGACTTGTCCAGGGTTGTACGGCTGGTAACCGGGAGTTGACAGTCAGATTCAGACCAACATCTCTGGCACCTGTAGACTTTGCAGCCCACTGGTCGGGGCAGAGGCTTACAGGTCCTAAGCCCCGTTGGTCCCCCCTGTTTCAGGGGACCTCCAGCAGGAAGTGTGTTCCCGTCCATGGCTTGGCTGATAAGCTCCGGATGACCACCGTGGCTCCCCGTGCAACCGTCCTGGAAACAGATCTGAAGCCTCAGCTGTCCTGCTAGCCGTGCCACGCGGCGATCTCACCTAAGGGCCAGAGTGCCTGGGCCCGGGCTTTCCCTCCCCAGCAGCCGGCCGGGCGCCCCATCTGCAAGTCGGTCCTGTTGCCACGAGTTAGGGCTCCAAGGTCCCCTGAAACTGGGCAGGCGAGGCAGGGTTTGCTAGTAACCCGGGTACCAGGTGACTGGCACCAGGCCCTCTAAGAGGGAGCCGCAGATCAGAGGCAGTCGTTATGGTAAGAGGAACCGCTTTGCAAAATGATTGTAAATGCAACACTTTTCTCCAGAGGAGTGTAGCTTTACCAACGTCAGCTCATTAACATTCAGGTTATTAGGGTTCTCTTCTTTATCTGCATCCCCAGGCTCTTGGTCCCAATCCGTAATCTGCATTCTAATGTCCCGTCTCCATCCAGCTGGCCTCTCCACCCTCCCCCATCTCCGGGCTCCACATCTAAGGGGGGAGGGCAGGTGGGGGCCTGGGCTCATCTCCAAAGATTAAGCATAAACCCTATTACATGCCGCCCAAAGCATGAGGCAGCAGGCTGTGGCCGTGGGAAGCAACTCGGAGGGGTTCCAGCCCAGCCTCCCTCCCCCAACCCTGCGGCCCCAAGGAGACCTGGGGGCCTTTATGGAATAATCAGACTTATCCTCTTACTTTATGCATGAGGAACCAGGGTCTGGGGTCGGGGGCGTGAAGTCTGCAAAACCATCCAGGCATCTGAATCCTCTGCTTCTGAAAACGCGGGACCAGGCTCCCCCGCATACAAGGGCACTTAAATATGCAGCAAACACCACGCGTGGGGTTGTACATCCTCCCTGAGCAGCCTCACCGAACAGTCACTGCTGTCCTCTTGGCCACGGCAAGTTGAGGGCAGGGGGGACTAGGTCAGCGGATGCTTTGCCATGGGTCTGGGGGGCTCAAATGTCCTTCCCCCTGTCCCCATCCAGTCATCTGCTCTGTGCTCCCCTTTTGTCAAGAGGCAAGTTAGGATCAAAGGCTGAAGGATCGTTGAAGATATTAGGGCAGTTTATGTGGTTAATTCTGTCTAGTCATCACGCTGTGATTTCTGTGTTGGTAAGAATGTAACTAAGTGGAGGATTGTACAGGCTTAGACTTTTGTCACCTCTGCCGCTGTCTTGGTCGTGGGACCATGTGACCCTGGACGTGTGGGGTTCTGAGACCAGGAGTTAGTTCTGTGCTCTCTAGGCCACCGATATTTCTACGTTACTGTCCTCCATCAGGGACAGGAAGGACCATGTAAGAGCAAAGAACAGGTTCCCTGGAAACTCACCTCGATCCCTGGAAAGTCCATGGGGTATGTTTCAGGCTGTCCAATTCCACGTGTTATGCACTTGCCCATACATAGACTGTATCGTCATTTCTTCAGAAGAGCATATATTGATATTTAAATACATGCCAGGAAACTGTGCCATATGTTTCGCATTAAGCGCGGTGTATGGGGTCCAGGGTACATTTGATGAACGGTCAACAAGTTGTGTGGATTAGGAAAGAGAAAATTCATTGGTGTCCTTGCTTATATCCTCCATCTTAGGTGTAAAGTCAGACCAGTAGTTGTTAGAACCCCAGGAGGAGTAGGTTTCTAGCAAATTTTGGTTGAGTAAACCTTTTGTCTATGTGCCTGATATTTTTCATTGGCTTTCAGAATTTAGATAATTTTAGCCAAATAATCAGTGTTCAATTAATAAAAATCATAGTAATAGTGAACATTTATTGACCACTCCATCTGTCTTGGGCACAGTGCCAAGGGCTTTTATATATGGCTGAGCTCATGTTAATGATACAATACTAGGTAAATAATTAGACAGTGAGTAATCATTTGTTTTCTCACTCTGGTTGCCTTTCACCTCAAAGTCCATCACTCTCAACCCAAGAAAGTTTAAGTAGCTATGGCTATTCGAGAAAATCTGACAAATCAGTGAATATCTCTTATGGCTAATAATTTCCCTCCTCCAACTGAACTAGATGCAGGTTACAAGGGGAAGACAGCTGGCAGCTAGTTTCAGGTGAGCTTCTCCTTGTCATCTTCATCCATTGCTAATACCTGGTTTATGATTTACTAATATTTATAAGCTATCATTTAACGAGGCAGAGGGGCGTTAGCCCAGATTTCGGTGAGTTCTAGCTTACATCCCTCCTGCTCACGGAGGCATAACTTATAATCACAACCCCTGAAAAAATCTCACAGATACTGTTGAGTCATTTAGCAGAGAATCTCGATCACCAAGTTACTTAAGTCACTCCTGAGTCAGAGTTGCCACATAAAACCCCTGGAGGTCATTGACAAAAACTATCATTAGTAAGGAAAATAAAAGTAAGAGCCACAAACCTAGGAAATCCATGGCGAATTTCAGTAGGCTTCTGTTTATTTGAATGTTGTTCTCTGGGTGAGCAGAGGAACGCAGGGCATGTGGAGGAAAATAGACCAGATCTGATCATAAGTGTTATTAGAAACAACACCGTCCAACCCCCTCACTTTATGGTCGAGGAAACTGAAGCCCAGAGAGGTTAGGAAGGTCACACAGGCACTTGGCGGTGGATGTGGGACAACTCCTGTCTCCCAGCTCTGCCCCTGTTCTTTTCAGCACCTCATGTCCCCAGAACTTCTCTCCAAGATGATGCCAAAAACATTTTAAAGAGTCAGAAATTCAGAGCCCAGATTACCAGTCTGTCCGTGGATTACACTCTGTGATATGAGGTGACTGAACATGGCGATTCCTTTTCTCCTTTCCATTCTCTGAGAAAGACCCAGAGAGATAATGATAATATTCTTCCTGGCCATTTACCTACAATGATAGATGAATGAGATGAATTTATACAGGATGGAAGAAGAAAAAGGAAAAGTCCTTAGCCTTTAAGTCCACTCGCATCTACAGCTGGGGCGGTGATTTGTAACCCTGGCTGCATGGCAGATCCCCCCGGGGAGCTTCTGAAACTACACATGCCCAGGCCACACCTCAGGCAAATTAAGTAAGACTCTCTTGAAGCTGGGAGCCCATCGTCAGTATTTTTACAGTTCTCCCGGCGACGGGCAGATTAGAGAACCGAAGCTGGGTGAATGAATCATCTTCAACACCCAGGGACGGGTGGTGGCGATTAACTGTTTCCTCCTTCCACTGTCCATCCGGATGCCTGGGAAGCACCCTCACCCGCTGGTTATCCTCACACAAGTACAGCATAGCCTTGCTACTCAGAGTGTGGCCCATCAACCAGTGGCATGGCCATCATCTGGGAGCGTGTTAGAAATGCTCTCCAGCCCCGCCCCAGAACTGCATCTAAACTGGATCCCCGGATGATGCATATGCATAGTATGTGAAGTTTGATGCTTACTCCCTGTTAGGAACAAGCCTCACCTGTGCTGCTCTGGGACTCTATCGCAGTTCCCTTTAAGATGCTCCGGGTGTGTGTGCATACACACCTCTTGTCTGTGCTGAATTGATCTGTTTGCTCATCTGAGTCCTGGGTGCACCAGGATGACCTGACTGTCCGAGACAGGTGAAGAAGGAGATAGAGAGGTCACTGGCCAGAGGAGGGGATCCTTTGTTCTCCAGCATCCATGTTTCTGGGCACCTGTATTTTTCTATCCCATCAACGCTCGAAGACCTGCCGGAAAATCTCCCATGAATGAGACTTACACAGAATTCGTGCATCCCGGACTGGAAGAGGACGAGTGGAGTGGGTGCTATCTTCAGCCTAGTTCTATTCTGAAGCACGAAGAGCGATTTCTGCCACAAAGAGTTAATCTGTAATACTCGGCAGTCCGGCCCCACCTCGCAGGAACCATAGTCTCGTAGAATCCCCGGTGCTTCATCGTTCGTGGACTTGAAATGCCTTCCCAGGAAAGCAGAGTACTTGCTCTGCTGTTTCTCTTGATAAGCCTGAGACACAAAGAAAGTGTAACCACCGCCCGAACGCTAGGGTGGAGTAGACTGTTCTCCTAATAAGAGATGCTTTATGTACCTTGGTGTACCTGTACGTTTCTGCAGTTTGGGAGGCTTAAAAGGAAGGTCATCTGCCCTACAGAGTCATTGTGAGATTTCCTCTTGAGTGAGTTCTTGTTTTCCATCCATACTTCTTATAAATCTGGAGACGTCCTTCACATTTGGGCTTATTCCTAATCCTCAAACATCCTAGGTAGCAGTCTGTACGCACAGGGTCACTTGTTGCTACATAAAATGGAAACCACGGCCAGCCTTTCCCGAAGTCACAGCTGTCTCTTGTCAGACCAGCATCAAAGCATGAACTGTGGCTGATTGGCCAAAGAAGCAGCCGAGAGTGGAGAGAGCAGCCAGACAGGAAGGGAAGCAGGTGGGACAGGACGGGAGGCGCCCAGAGGAAGAAGAGTTTGGTGCAACACCTGCTGACGGTGTATTAGACCCGAACAGAAAAGGCGACCCAGAAGGAGAACACGCGATGCAAGAGGAAAACCACCAGGCTTCCTTTGGACCTGCCACACACACCTTGTGCTGTTTGTGTTTAGCACAGGCAACTGACTAGCTCTTGAAGAAGAACTCCCATCAGCTGGGTTTGTATACAGTTGATACATGCTCTTTCATGCTCACCTTCCTCTACCCATCTTTATATTTCAGTCTGATTAGAGCTGGATTAATAGATTTGAGCTAAAAAAGAAAAAAAACAAAAAACCCCAGCTTCTGCTTCTTCATTAGGCAGTTTGGAGGTTCATAACCCTTACTGTTTTCTCACCGGTTCTCACAGCTCCCTGAGTCCCATGAGTTGAGCTCCCTCGCCCTTGGCCTTGGAAAGAAGCCAGTAACCCAGTTGACTAACCATGAACTTCTCTTACCCTTTGGGAAGGAGAGGAAAACAATGCTAAGGAGGTTTCAGTCCTTGAGACAATCTGGTCACACCTCCTGAGAGGTGTCTGGATGAGGTAGGTCAAGGAGAAGTTGTCTGTATTGATTTTAACGACACATCCTTGTATTTCTTCATCATTTGCATCACAGGTGAAAGCCACTCAGTCACCGACGGGAAAGGGAAAACAAAGAACACTCTGCATACAAGTCAGGGCTCCAGTAGGACGCAGGTCTTTCAAAGGCGACTGTGCCAGGTGCCCAGCTCCCAGAATAGCATCCCAAGGTCTCGTATGAACGGTGACCTTCAGTCTCTTTGGCAGCATTTGGTGGGACAGATGTTGTAGTTTGGATTCTTGGGGCGTATTCGTCAGCATTTTATCTTGACTCTCTCCTCTAAACATGATAGGCTCTTTGAGTTTTATGGAAATGCAGATATTCGATATTTCCAGTTAGGTAACTTTTAAAAGCTTTATTGGGAACGAGGAAATTTAGCTGCAACTTTAACAAAATTCTAAATAATGAAAGAAAAAAAAATACACCAGCTGGCTAGGCCCAATACTGATTTATGAAAGGAGAGGCTATTTTACAAGATGAAAGAGTTCTGGAGATGGATGATGGCACAACATTATGAATGTATTTAATAATACTTAACTGTAGACTTAAAAATAGTCAATATGGAAAATTTATGTTCTTTGTATTTTACCACAGTAAAAAAATTAGGGGGAAAAAAAAACAAAAGAAAGGAGAGGCTGCATCTGGCCTAAAGCTTGGAACATTGAAGAAAATAGATCAGAGCAGAGCTGAGTGTAAACGAGAATGGAAAGGCATCTCAAGCCGCGTGCCTTCCCAGTTCCTCATCACACAATGAAGAGAAATTATTAACAACACACTTATGAAAACATACGTTCTTCCTAACGATGGCAAGCAAAGGACTACGTCTTTGACATCACCGCACCCTAGGGTCGTTTTCTCCCACTGTCTCACGTTCTCATGGCTTTCCTCTACCTCCTGTAGGCTGCTGGATCCCAAATCTTGACCTTGACATAAGACTTTTCTGCCTAGCCCCAAACCTGGACGTTCAATGTCTGTAATTGGAAAGTTCCATCCAGATGACCCACAGGAAATTCCAAAACTGAAATCCTCTCCCCTCCACAAGCCAGGCCCTCCTCGTGTGTCACCTACATGGATGGGCGGTCCAACCAAGACAAGTAGCTGAAATCATTCTCAAGTTCTCTTCTTCCTGTCCCTCCCCTTTCCTGGACCCCGTTTCTAATTAGTGAGGAAATCTGTGTTCTACCTGAGAAGCAGCTCTGGAATTTTGCCCTCTTCATCAACTGGGCCTTACGCGTTGTCATCACCGCTAATAAAAGCACAGAAGAGCTTAGGGGAATTTTTGAAGTTATCCCTCTAAGAACTACACTCATTAGTCTTCCAAGTGCTTTCCTGAAGGTGAGCGGATGGGTGGAATTACCTTCAGGACTCTGGGGGCTACACGTTTCCCTCAGCTGCTCTGGGAGTGTGTGCACATCGTTGGGTTGTGTCTTCTGGCAGAAAAAAAATGGACACACGTAACTGCTGAGTGTTGAGGGTGAGATGGGAGCTCCGAACCGTGTCCCTTCCTCTGTCTTTGGCTTCTGCTTACACACTGTGTTCCCACTGTAAGAACACAGTCTCAGGCTTCCCGGAAGGTAGAAGTAAATACTCCTGCCCTGTCATGCACTGTGGTCTGTGCTGAAATTCACCCTCCCACCTGCTGTATTCTGTTCCCCTGACGGCTTGCATATCAGTCTCTCCTACACAGAGCTCAGGTTCCTGGAGAAGGGATGTTCTCAGAGGCTGCTGTGATGCCATGGGCGCCAGCTCCACAAATGTTTGTTGGATAAATGAATTCCCAAGGAGGTAGCTTTTATTCATAGACACAATATCAAACAGTGTCAAGAGTTCTTTACGGACTAGTGGGGTGCAAGTAGGAGGGGGGTATGTAGTCTCAGCTCTTTGGTTGTCTGTCGCAATCCTTTGGGTCACGTAGACCCCTTCCCTACAAACTAGAAGCACGGGGTGAGACATGGACTCAACCAGGCAATGAGTTTTCTGATATGATCCTTGCTTCGAATATGAGTTTCCTGGGGCTTAAGGAGACCAAGTGGTTTGACTGTAGGTACTTAGCATTGGCAAAACCAAGGTTCAAACCCAGACCTTATGATTCTGAGGTGTTCTTTGCACTACAAAACAAACATAAAGCAGCCTGGGTTTCCCAGACCCTCGTTCAGTACAGCACGTCCGGAGAAGTAAGAAACCATCAAAGTAGATTTGCCATTTCAGATCGAGTGTCAGTGAAGGGTTCTTACTTTATTTCCTTGGGATAAATTTCTCCCATATTCTTGTCTCATGGATCCCCTTTCTAAGTTTACCTTTGCCATTTAAACTTTGGTCACATGCCGTATATTGAAAGGCCCAAGCCTTGAATTTTATCTCTAGAAGACTGAGCTTCAGGATAAGGTATTTATAGAACAATCGAACTGTCATAATTTCCCTAAGCTCTGCCAACAAGTAATTTCCAAAGTTGGTAAATGACCTCGCACACTAGAATAGAAGGTGGAAATCAAAACGAGACAGTGATATTAAGCTCAAACTCATAAAGAATTAGCAGCACTGGAGGATAGATCTTCATTTGGCAAAATATCAACCAAAGTTTAGTACCACGGCAGAAGATGAGATGACTAAATATAGCTGCTAAAAACAATATCAAATGTCTTGCTCACATGTTTAATGGATTTGCATTTTAAACATGCGTAATATGAAGTAGCCC
The DNA here is from genome assembly GCF_002837175.3 of Physeter macrocephalus. NCBI lineage: Eukaryota > Metazoa > Chordata > Mammalia > Artiodactyla > Physeteridae > Physeter > Physeter macrocephalus. Next base: position 26,297,329 of record NC_041224.1, on the reverse strand, counting down.
TCAAGGCATTTTTTTTCAAACTCGCCATCTATTTTTAGTAGGGAATTTTTTTTTTAGCCAGTTCTAGTTTGTTTAAAAAAAGAGAGAGAGAGATTTCATCATTTTTGCTTAAACATCATTAAGAAAGGAAAATTACACTAGTTATCTCCTTTCCTTCACTTAGTACAAATCCCAAAGGCCATGGAGGTAGTTAAATAAATAAATGGGAAGAGGCTGCTGAGTGAGGTATGGTATTTATTTGTCTGTTGTAAATGAAGTTGTCATTTCTAAGCCAACCAAATCATGCATTTTTTATGAGAGGTTGCAACTTGCAGGAGATGGCAATGTTAGACACTAATTAATAAACGTGGCTGGTAAAGCAACTCAGACAACTCAGGACTCGGAAACTAAGCTGCAACAGCAGCATTAGAATGCAGAGTTCAGTGGTGCTTTTCTGTTGATTGGATGAAACGCCTCTACCCTGTCAGAAGGTTCAAGATAAAATACAGTTGGCTTAAATATTCCGAGTTAATTTTGAACCAGAGATTTTAAAGATTTGCTTGTTAAAGGGGCGTTGTGGTGGTGGCTTTGGTTTGCCTTAGAGTTGAAACTGGAGATTACTGGATAAAGCATCGCTGATCTTAACAAGCTACTAAGAGTAGATAAAAAGTGTCTTGGGTTGCACACGAACTGCCCATCAACTCCACGGTTGGTTTAGAGGGTAGTGTTATTTTACATCATCAAGTTGATGTTCAGTTGAACTCATACAGTTTGTAAATATTGCAGATGAATTATTGGAAAGCTCTCCAAGCCTGACAGAGGAGGTAGCCCACATAAACTGAATGTTTAGGGCTTCTTATGAGTCATCTGAAATGAAGATAATACAGTTCCTTGCTATGCAATATAGGAGGTTGCACTGTGTGAAACTGTCACCATTCCACCATTGTCAATCTACAAAAATGGCCATTTCACATGATCAACCTAATAACTTGACATATCGGTGTTTCTGTATAACAGATATAAAGTAGTTATATTGTCAAGGAAAATACTCTGTGTAGATGCACGGGAAGGGGCATGAGGCCTTTTTGTGGGTGAGCCTATGGCAGAAGTACCAGGAAGAGGGAGTTCTCCAGTTTGACTGGAAGAGAAGGGAAATGTAGAGCAATGATGAGAAGTAAGCCTGAAAAGGTAATTTGGGGGCAAAGCATGGAGTTCCTTGAAAGACAGGCCAAGGAGCTGGAATTTAATTTGGCAGATAATTGAAAGTTTTTGAACAGGACAGAGACATGATTACACCTGCATTTTCGAGGGATTAGATAAGGCAGTGGTTTGTATGATGGTCTGGGAGACAAGGACCAGAGTGCATAGAGACCACTGCAGGAATCTGAGTGAGCCGGGGTGAAAAAGAAATTTGGTGGAGACAGATCTAAAGTGAGAATTCCAAGAGGCAGAAAAGTAAGCCAGCCTAGCCAGGGTATTGGTTCCATGAGGGGTCTGGAAATGCAGACCCGGCGGCTGCTCCCATCCCTGAGATGATGCTTCTTTAGCACCAAGTTCAGCCCAGCACCGATGTTTCCAGTGAATGACCGAAATCCAAGTGCAATGTGGGCAGTTTTCACTGTCCAAGGGATATTTCCTATGGGGACGAGGCAGGGGTGTGGCTGGAATTGAGTAGAGATAATCCTAGGAAGCAGTACCAGGAATTGTCCGGAACTGAGTTGAGTCCTGGGAAGGGGGTAGAGAGATCGGGGGAGGAAACAGCCTCCCAGGTTGGCTAAGATTCCGAACTGGGTACCAGGAGTCTGCAGGCCCTGTGGGCCCAGGCAGAGGGGCCGGTTAAACAAAACAGGCATCTGCACCCAGAGTGTGGGTCAGCGAGGGAGGGACGGTGCCATCCGCTCTCCAGTCTGCAGGCCTTGCTTCCTCCCAGTTCACAGGGTGTTGAGAACTGGGTAATGGTGACCACCTGGAAACAGCCAGGGCTGGGGAGGGAGGCACCACAAGCCCAGCAGGCTGGGCTCTGGTTTAGGCCCAGGCCGTGTGCAAGCTGAGCCCACAGGTGGTCATGATGGGTTGAGGCTAATGTCGAAAGGACCGTTTATGTTTAAACCAGACTCATTTGTCTTAAAATATGAGATTATAGTAAGTTTGTGGCCTGAAGAACCATCGTATGGGAAATGTAAGGGAAATACCAGATCATTAAATCACTCCTCCGTGGCCAGGTCAGGCACTGTTATTTCAGTGTGTATTTTCCTGACTCAATTAGGGAGCGTGTCTAATGTAACATCTGGGTAACATCTGGAAGAATAACTCTTGGAGCATCCATCGTTGATTTTGGAAGACAGTTCCACAATCAGAATGAAGTCATGGTTAGAAAGGATATCTGTATATTATAAATGCTGGCTTATTAATCAGGAGTGGTTATACTCTAAGCATCACCCAAAATCCTTGTGTGGTCTTCTGCTGTGCTTGTGATTGTCATAGTATTGGCCGAGCAGCACCTTAATCCTACACGCCTCTTCTTACATTAAGTCTTTCCACTTACCTCCATTTTCAAAATAGTTTTAGGACCCTCCAGTCTTCTGTCATTAAAACAGGTAGATCTAAACAGACGATTCCAGAAAAGCTAAATACTGTCGTTCAGTTTTAACTAGTTTTGCTTTGCTTTTCACCATATTTATTTGGGAGCTCACCTAATTGGATCATTTGTTTATTCTATCCCAAAGATGCAATGACAGAGGGAAGAACCAAAATCTTAGCAAAGAAATTGCTTTCTGTTTACAATAATACTGCTAAACACCGTAATAATACCTTCTACTGAAATCACAGCTAATTAGGCACCAAACCTGACTAGAGGTTTAAAAAGTGTCGTAGATTTACCTCTCTAAGTAATATAATAGTTCCAAGAAAAATTAAACTAATAAAGGACTAACATTCTTCTTAAATAGCAATGCTTCGAAAAGCCTTACGCTTGCTTTTTGTTATGACTGCTATTTTTCATTCACGTTCCATGCCTCCTATTTTGAGCCTATTCGTTTTTCTTCTCATTTTAAGAATAAATAAAGCAAAATGGAAGCTCGTGTTATTACTTAGTATGAAAACACAGAACCTAATTATAGCTAATGAGTGTAGTAAATGCCGGGCCGTACCTCCTCTTGTTTGTATGTGTTTTATATACAGAAGGTAACATAGGCTGAGTAGCGAGGACGCCAAGTTACAGATGGGGTTGGGGAATGCTGTTTGACAGCCGATTAGAGTAATCTGTCAGAAATGATGACTTAATCACCGTAACAGACTCCAACTCCCCTCATAGAATTCCACCCAGAGTAATCTAATTTTCCTGCGATATTTTATTTTATTTATTTTATTTTTTTTGCCAGGACTAAATGGTTTCACTGCTTGACTTCTCCCCTCTAGTGTACCACACGATTGTAACAGAAATGTAAATAGCTAGTGTCATTACAGCGAAAAAAAAAAAAAAAAAAAAAAAAATAGGCTGCCTTTGGAGCCTGAGAAGCCAAAAGCAGACATATAATTCTGGGTTCTATAGGTTGTTTTCCCTCACTGGGTTGTTAGTATATATGGAAAAAGCTGGGAGCAGTATTATCTGTATACTTCCCATGTGACCAAAAAAGGCTGTTCCCTCTAGTATGTTCTCTCAGCTTTTGAATGGGACCTTTTCCTTTTTCCCTCAGGGAAATCCTTTTGCTTTGTAAAATTATAATGACAATGATAATGATAACTTTACTGGGCACATATTATGCAGGCAGTGCTTTAAGCATGTCACATGTATCAATGGCTATTAGGAAGAAATAGTAATTTATTTCCACTCTAGGCTTTTTCCCCCTGGTTGTGATTTGCCATGGGAAGATAAAGGATCACTTACGTTTCTTTGTTATTGTCATATTCAAATCCCCCCCCCCTTTTTTTTTTGTGGTACGCGGGCCTCTCACTGTCGTGGCCTCTCCTGTCGCGGAGCACAGGCTCCGGAAGCGCAGGCCCAGCGGCCATGGCTCACGGGCCCAGCCGCTCCGCGGCATGCGGGATCCTCCCGGACCGGGGCACGAACCCGCGTCCCCTGCATCGGCAGGCGGACTCTCAACCACTGTGCCACCAGGGAAGCCCCAAATCCCCTTTTATTATTTGGTCGCTTTTATAAAAATATACGTCAGCAAATATTGGTTGAAAGTTTCCTGTGCATGTACTCTGTTAACTTAGTTAATAGAGATGCACAAAGGAGCAATTTGGAATAGTACTGTGACTCAAGGCATAGATGAATCCCATACACTGCTTCCACCAAGAAATCTACATCTTCAGAAGGCAACTGTCTACTCAGTGTCATCCAGAATTTCCAAAGCAGTATTCAAATAAACAGGCATTGTACAATCCCAGTCAGTTAGCATAAAGCCAAATACCGATGCCTGTTGTTGTAAAGGCTGCCTTATCCAATAAGTGGTCTACACTTTGATTCATTTTATAGATTCCAATGTACTTTTTTGCACTAACAGTTTGTGAAGAAACCACAAAATGTAGGATCAATTAATGTCAGTGATTCAAAACTCTTATTCTCCTCTCATAGAATAAACTGACAGCTAATTTTGCTTGTTATCAATTTGTTTCTCATCAACAAAGGTATAGAACATTTTGGATAACTTGGCCCATGAAACAAACCTCAGAGTCTAATTCCATTTTGCATGTCTATTTTAAATGGCCTGAAGGGATTGTAGAAGCACTAGCATTTAATCTCTCTGGATTAGCACATATAGTTCCCTTGTGGTCAAATGGCACATAGTTTGGAGCTATACTTTCCTAATACAGCTATAAGGCTGTTTTTACTTTGAATCGTGGCAGGCTTGTAAGTTTTCTTTCCTTCCTTTTTCATAGAGAAAATCTAGACAATCTTTTTTGTTCTGAGGCTAATTTAAAATATTTTACTTCCTCTTTTCCAATCTGGATGTCATTTATTTCTTTTTCTTGCCTCATTTCTCTTGCCAGGACTTCCAGTACTATGTTGAATGAAAGTGGCAAGAGTGAGCATCCTTGTCTTGTTCCTGACCTTAGAGGAAAGGCTTTCCATTTTTCACTGTTTAGTGTGATGTTACCTGTGGGCTTGTCACGTATGGCCTTTATTATATTGAGGTGCATTCCCTCTGTACCCACTTTATTGAGAGTTTTTTTTTTTTAATCATAAATGGATGTTGAATTTTGTCAAATACTTTTTCTGCATCTACTGAGGTGATCATATGATTTTTACCCTTCATTTTGTTAATACGGTGTATCACATTGACTGATTTGCAGATGTTGAACCATCCTTGCATCCCTGGAATAAATCCCATTTGATCATGGTGTATGACCTTTTTACTGTATTGCTGAATTCAGTTGGTTTCTGCTTGTCTGGAAAATTCTTTATCTCTGTTTCAATTCTGAATGATAACTTTGCTGGGTTGAGTAGTCTTGGTTGGAAGTTTTTTTGTTTTGTTTTTCCTCTCATCACTTTGAATATATTGTGCCACTCACTTATGGCCTGCAATGTTTCTGCTGAAAAATCTGCTGATAGTCTTATGGGGGCTCCCTTTTGACCTTTTAATTATAATGTGCCTTTGTGTGGCTCTCTTTGAGTTAATCTTATTTGCAACGCTCTGGGCTTCCTGGATCTGGATGTCTGTTTCCATCCCCAGGTTAGGGAAGCTTTTAGCCATTATTTCTTTAAATAATAATTCTTCCCCTTTGTCTCTCTGTTCTCCTTCTGGGATCACCTAGAATGTGAATGTTAGTCCTTTTGTTATCCTGTAAGTCCCTTAAGTTATCTTCATTTTTTTCATAAAAACTCTTACTATTTGCAGATGATATGATATTATATAGAGAAAACCCTGGACTCCCATCAAAAAACTGTTAGGTCTATGGGGCTTCCCTGGTGGCGCAGTGGTTGCGCGTCCGCCTGCCGATGCAGGGGAACCGGGTTCGCGCCCCGGTCTGGGAGGATCCCACATGCCGCGGAGCGGCTGGGCCCGTGAGCCATGGCCGCTGAGCCTGCGCGTCCGGAGCCTGTGCTCCACAACGGGAGAGGCCACAACAGAGGGAGGCCCGCATACCACAAAAAAAACAAACAAACAAAAAAAAACTGTTAGGTCTGATGAACAAAATCAGTAAAGTTGCAGGATTCAAAATGAATACACAATAATCTGTGGTGTTTCTCTTCACTAGTAATGAAATATCAGAAAGAGAAATTAAGAAAACAGTCCCATTTACAGTTGCATCAAAAATAATAAAATACCTAGTAATAAATTTAACCAAGGAGGTGAAAGACCTGTTTATAGAAAACTACAGGACATAAAGAAATGGAAGAAGACACAAATAATTGGAAAGGTATTCTGTGCTCATGGATTGGAAGAATTAATATTGTTAAAATGTCCATACTACCCAAGGCAATCTACAGATTCAGTACAATCCCTATCAAAATTCTAATGATAATTTTCACAGAAACAGAACAAACAGTCTTAAAATTTGTATGGAACCACAAAAGACCCCAAATAGGCAAAGCAATCTTGAGAAAGAACAAAGCTGGAGGCAACATGCCCCTTATTTCAAAGTATATTACAAAGCTGTAGTGATCAAAAGAGTATGGGATTGGCATAAAAACAGACACATAGATCAATGGAACAGAATAGAGACTCCAGAAATAAACCCACACATATATGGTCAATTAATTTACAACAGAGGAGCCAAGAATACACAATGGGGAAAGGACAGTCTCTTCAATAAATGTTGTTGGGAAAACTGGACAGCCACATGCCAAAACTGAAACTAGACCACTGTCTTACACCATACACAGAGATTAACAAAATGGATTAAACTTTTTAACATAAGGCCTGAAACTATAAAACTTCTAGAAGAAAACATAGGTAGCAAGCTCCTTGACATAGCTCTTGATGACGAGTTTTTGGATACTGACACCAAAAGCAAAGGCAAGAAAAGCAAAAATAAATGAGTGAGCCTACATCACACTGAAAAGCTTCTGCACAGCAAAGGAAACTTATCAGCAAAACAAAAAGGCAACCTACTGAATCGGAGAAAATATTTGCAAATCATATATCCAAGGGATTAATATCCAGAATATACAGAGAACTCATAAACTCAGTAGCAAGAAAAAAAAATCTGATTAAAAAATGGGCAGAAGATCTGAATAGACCTTTTTCCTAAGAAGACATACAGATGGCCAACAGGCACATGAAAAGATACTCAGCATCACTATTCTTCAGGGAGTTGCAAATCAAAACCACAGTGAGCTATCACCTCACCTGTTAGAATGGCTCTTACCAAAAAAACAAGAAATAACAAGTGTTGGTGAGGATGTAGAAAAAAGGGAACCTTTGTCCACTGTTGGTGGGAATGTGAATTGATGCAGCCACTGTATGCAGCCACTGTGAAAAATAGTGTGGAGGTTCCTCAAAAAATTAAATAGAGCTACCATATGATACATCAATTCTACTTCTAGATATTTATCTGAAAGAAACAAAAACATTAACTCGAAAAAGGTACCTGCACCCCCATGTTCACTGCAGCATTAGTTACAGTAGCCAAGATATGGAAGCAACCTAAGAGTTGGGTGGATGAATGGATAAAGAAGTTGTTTCATATATAAAATGTATGTATGTATATGTATATATGTGTGTGTGTGTGTGTGTGTGTATATATCCACACACAAACTCTCACAAACATATACCATATAATGAAATATTACTCAGCCATTAAAAAAATGAAGTCTTGCCTTTGGGCAACATGATGGACGCTGAAGATATTATGCTAAGTGAAATAAGTCAGACGAAGACAAATACTGTATGATCTCCCTTATATGTGAAATCTAAAAATTAAAAAAAAAAAACTCATAGATACAGAGAATAGATAGGTGGTTTCCAGAGGCAGGGGGTGAGGGGTGGGAAGAATAGGTGAACTGGGGTTTTTTAAAATTGTTTTTTCATTTAAATAAGCTTTTAAAATATGTATTTCATATGTGCAAGTGAAATACATAAAAACATAGATATACACGTACACATGTATGCTACACACATTCATATATAAGTTTCTAATTGGAAAGTACCCTATAGATTGAGATGGTCATTATGTCTAGTATGGAAAAGGGATTTTGGTAATGCTCTCGGTTCTTAGAAACCACCATTTCACAGCACAGCTGTCTGGATATGCTAGGGGCGGGGTCGGTATGGAGGAGTGGCTGGGGGTTTATGCTCCAGCCCGACAGTCCCACGAATCCCAGCTCCACTGCTGACTTCCTGTATGCCTTAGCCAAGTTCTTTAATCTCTCTCTGTCTCCCTCCTTCTTTCCCTCTCCCCCCACCTCCCCCCACCCCTTAAGTTCCTCATTCACATCTATCTCAGGGCTGTTGTGAGAATTAAGTTAGTTACCACATATAAAGAGCCTACAGCAGTGCTTATTTATTAGCACAGGAAAATTGAGAGCACAGGGAAGAGTTCCTCAGTTTTCACCAAAATTGCCTAAAATTCTCCACTTCACTTAACAAGTATGGCAGTGAGCTCCAAAACCAGCTTCGTCCTGATGATAAAAGCTGGTTTAGACCCATCCAACACATGACTTTTGTCATCTCTATTCGTGCAGAGGCGTCACTCTATTAAAGATGCTTTTGCAAGTTTAGCGATGTCACCATTTTCAAAAAGCAGAGAAATTCAGAAGTCCTTATTCATTACTGGTAAGTCAACCTTCCTAAAACTCCCTTTGTTTCTTCCCAGTCTCCTTTACGCAGAGCATAAAAGACAGTGACGGAAATGGCAGAATTTCCTACCTAGAGAGGTAGCGGGGAGCCTCTGTAGCTCTGGGAGTACCTTATGGTCATAGAAGATCCCTTGACAAGACACACACTTTCCTTTTGGGGGATGGCGTGCATCCAGTTGGTGGCAGTTCTTTTGAAACTTATTTTTGCCCATTTACAAAACTTTTTTGAGAAAAATTCAGGAAGCATTGGTGCCTTTGGTATCTCACAGTCCACTCTCCAACAAGATACCAAGCATCTTCTGCATGAGTCACATCTGCATTGTCAGGGAGCAAAAGGGAAATCCCAGTTCGTCTCTCCTGGCTGGAGTCCGTTCATTTTCTCATTTGGTTGGCGTGTGGCTCTTTCGTGCATCCACTTCTTCCCCCCTCTGTTTCTCCCTTTAAATATTTTATGGGCAGTAAGCTTATAGCACGTGCCATCACGGCTGCTCTTTCTAGGTGTCAGGATGGGTTTAATAATGATATGTGTAACAGTGATGCTGTAAAACCCATCTCAGGTTTAAAATGGCATGTTTTATTGCGTCTCATGTTAAAGGTGGTTAACTCATCCGTCGGTGATGGCTGGAGTTAAACAAGTTTCAACATGCGTTCTCCTGTGTGGGAGAAACCGGCCAACTCACCTTCACCCGGGTCTTCTATCTTCCGGCCTCCACCTGGTTTAACACTGGCTATTTCAACTCAGAATCGCCCCCGTAGCCATCACAGGATTAAGGCAGAGAGATCTGGAGAAATCACGCTGACTTGGTAGACTGTGCGACTCCAGAGAACCTGATTCGTGGATGCTGGTGTTTGTGGCCCAGCTGCGTCTCTGTCGCTGGGATGTGATGGGACTCGTAACGGGGCCTCTGCAGCTCCCTCCGCGTGCTGTCACCCCCACGGGCTTTGGGGATGCCTTTGCCCCACAGCTGTGTCCTCACCTTCATTTCCTTGAGCCACAGCTGGGCCCCTGGGTCACGCATCCAAGGTAAACGCATTCAGGAGTGAGAAGCAGCAGGTCCTATCAGCAATAGGGGAACTCAGTTCTGGGACCCCACGCATATGTGGCGGAAAGAGGGCCAGAGGCCGCTCCCTCATCATTAGGAGGCAGGATAAAGGGTGAGGCTTGGTACTGGAGGCTGGCACCCTCTGGCACTCACAGCTTCCCACGAGAGAAGAGCAGGTGTGGGATGAAAACCAGCCCAAGCCAGAGAGGAGTGGCCTGCATATGGTGAGACCCTAATCAGACCCCCGAGAAACGGCAGCTCAGTGGGCTGTAGTCACAGTGACCTAAGTATGTGATCGAAACTGAATACACAGATGTAAGCGGAAGTAAACCACCGATTCTCCGGAAGCTACTTGACTCCAGTAACCGCCCCAGAGGGAGGGAGGGAGCTCTTGCAATTCCCCCTTTCATTAGATTTCCTTTGCTTTTTGTTTGTTTAATTGAAATGTAGTTGATTTACAATATTACATTAGTTTCAGGTGTATAGCAAAGTGATTTGGTTATACATATTTATGTATGTATTTATATTCCTTTTTTATTCTTTTCCATTATAATTTATTGCAAAATATTGAATATAGTTCCCTGTGCTATACAGTAAATCCTTGTTGTTTATCTATTTTATAGATTTCACTTGCCTTTCAATAAGTAGGGCTAAATAGAAACCAACAAGTTACCCAGTACCTTACTTTGAACATGAGGCAAGATGTCATTGTTCTGTAATAAAATGCAAAAGAAATTCATGTACAAAGAAATCTTCAAGGAAATGGGTTTGGAAGGCTTTCCTTCATTGAAACGTAAACTTGATGAACTCTGTTAAGTCAAATGCACTGCCAGGAACCAGGATCTGTTTCCAAAACACTTGATTTTGCCTCCCTGGGACAGGCCCTCTGCCATAGGGGAGCCTGGTGTAAGACAACCAGAGCCCTCTTGTGGTCAAAGTTCACTCCAAGGGCAGCTGAGTTGAACTCAAGTCTTAGACTCACTGCTGCTGTTTCTCCAGCCCTCAGGGAAGCTACCCTGTCAGTGTCACAGGCCAGAGCTTATAAAATGCCTAGACTCCTCTGACCAAGTAGACAAATCATGACAGTACAGACCAGTGAAGGTTTTTTCAGACCCAGCTGATCCAGTGTGATGATGGAGTCTCACGTTAAAGGTGGTTAACTCATCCATTGGTGATGGCTGGAGTTAAACAGTGTCAGTATAATTAACTGCATTAATAATGCAGCCTCAGTATAATTAACATGCCTCTTAACATATATACAACGGAATATTACTCAGCCATAAAAAAGAATGAAATACTGCCATTTGCGGTGACATGGATGGACCTAGAGATTGTCATACTTGAGTGAAGTCAGCCAGAGAAAGACAAATATCATGTGATATCACTTATATGTGGAATCTAAAAAAAAAGGTACAAATTAACTTACCTACAAAACAGAGTTATAGATGTAGAAAACAAACTTATGGTTACCAAGGGGGAAAGCAAGGGGAGGGATAAATTGGGAGATTGGGATTGACATATTTACACTACTATATATAAAATAGATCACTAATAAGGACCTACTGTATAGCACAGGGAACTCTACTCAGTACTCTGTAATGACCTATATGGGAAAAGAATCTGAAAAAGAGTGGATATATGTATATGTAGAACTGATTCACTTTGCTGTACACCTGAAACTAACACAACATTGTAAATCAACTCTACTCCAATAAAAATTAATTTAAAAAATAACATGCCTCTTAGGAGACTCCTTGGGAGGATTCTTGAAGAGGATGTGCTCACTCGCCATAGACAGGAGGAGGAGGGATCCAGCCCCAACCCTCAACTCTGAGGGTCCCTTGCATCTGGTGGGACGTTAGGAGATTGGAAGGGTGATGGCCAGGTTCTCGGGCCCTTCCTCCCGTTGCTGCCATCGCCTGGGACCCCCCCCCACCCCACCCAGTGCAGAGCACAGTGCAGACCTGTGACCTCCGGCCCCTCCAGCTCTGGTATTGGAGGCGCCAGTTCCCCATCATGACAGAAGCACTGTTGACAGGCTTCAGTTCTTGACACCATGGGGGTCACCTTCAGTCCTTGAGGAAGGTGATGAGCCTCTGGCTGCCAATCCAGGGTAGTTTTGATTAAGGGCTGAGATGTGCATTGTTTTCCCTGTACTTCTCTGATCCAGGAATGTATCCCTCACTGTTGGTCTTGTCATGCTTCAGTTACGTTGTGTTTGGTGAATGATCTCTGGTGACACCGATTGCTGCCTCTGTTGGTTAGAATGTCCCTTCATCATTCTTCAGGGACAACATGACTTAGTTTCTCTTACTCTGTTCCTTCAAATTTGTTGTTCCTTCCCTGAAATGCCCTTCACTCAAGTCCTGGTTAGCGTTAGGGTCCCTTCAAGATCTAACTTGACCATGGTTTCAGCTGAGATGCCTTCTTGCCGTTCCTTTGACTGTGTGGGGTGTGGCTCTTCTGAGTTCCCACACTGCATGTGGGAAACGGCTGGTCTGTCTGTCCCATCCTTACGTTACATACTCCACCATGACCAGAACTCTTTTTCACCCATTATTCCCACTGTGTAACAGATCATCTGGTCAAAGCAGAAATAAGCGAATGCATGAGTGGTCTTAAGCATCCTACTGGGTCAAATCTTTGACATCATTTCCTGTTACAGGGAAAGAATCCCTGTATTATAATTTGAAAGTTTAAACTAGAATACCCCTTCCTTTACAATAACTTCCCTACTCCGCTCAACAAATCTCCCAAAGTTCTTGGAATCATGAGACTTTGAGGAAGTGATACACATTATGAGAGCGACTCCTCCAAACCATGTGTTTTTTTTGTCTTCCTTGACATTTACATCCTGTATCTGATCAGGAATTTGTAACTCAAATGAACTGTTCGTGGTAATGAGCCATTCTTAATACAGTCCTGATTGAAAACCTCTCTCCAAGAAGGTCACGGCACTTTACATACATTATCTAAATTGTCTTCAGAACGTCGCTGGAGTAGGGTGACCACCCATTCAGAATTCACCTTGGTCTGACAATCCAGATCTCTGTGAGGTTGACTTTTTTCCCCTTCAGAGCCCCAGAAAGACCGAAACCAAGTTCAAGTCCGCAGTGGCCGTAGCTACCACCGCTACATTCCTGAGCCTTCTGGATAGTCTTAGGTCAGAATCAGAGCTAATTCTCTCAGCAGCAGCAGGAAAACCCAGAGTCAAGGCTTCGTGTAATACCCGTCTTAAAGCTCCATAGATAAAGCATGATGCGAGGGCAGAGGAAGATTACTTTCACCCAAGGGGATATTGCTGGCGCCTTCAACTGAGTGTGTGTCTGGTGCCTGCAGTGAATGAAGCCTGCAGTTCATCATCATAGGCTCATAAGTCCAAATCCCGTGTTGGGCATTCTGGGGGGAAGCAATGTGGTTTGGGGGAATCGGCACTGGATTAAGAGTAGGGAGCTTAGATTTCTGATCCCCACTCTGTCATTAACCATCTGTGTGTCCTTAGCGAAGTCACTTATTCCCTTCAGACCTATACATTGAGAGCATTGGGTGAAATGATTCGCAGGGCCCTTTGCAGCTTTAGAGTCGAATGATTCTGTCCTTACTGCTCCCAGATTTCCTCCTCCGGGCCTCCGTGCGTGTCACAGATGGATCTGAATGCTCACGGCACTCTCTCTCTGCTGCTTTTCTGATGCTGGTCACCATCTTTTCTGCTTTATGTATGTGCCTATCAACGACCATGTCGGGTCGGCATCTTCCCAAGGGCAAGAGTCCTGCATTTCATTTTTGTGTCCTATACATAACGTTGGTACGCTTATCTCTTGTCTCCTATCCCTTGAACCTGTGAATCTCATTTGAGTCTTTTCAGCTCGTTGACCTGTTACAAGTCTTTCCTATCTGGAAAGGAGAGACCCCAGCCCCATCCTCTTCCCCCATCCTCCACCGAACCTCCTGTCTTCCCCACTTAGAGCTAATCTTCTTGAAATAGTTGTCTGCATTTCCCATATCAACTGTTACCTTTCCTGTTACTCTCCCGCTGCCTACAAGCTGGCATTCTGGCCCCTACCACCCAACAGAAACTGTTTTGATAAATTCCCTTAAAAAAAAAAAAATTTGTATTGCCAAACCCAGAAGGATACTGGGGCGTTTTCATCGTAGCGTCTAAGAGCACTTGCTCTGACCATCGCCTTGTTCTTGAAACTCCCTGCGTGGCTCCAGTGGGGCCAGCTGTTCTGCTCCTGCTTCTCTGGATGGCCCTTTGCTCTGTCCCTCTTAGACTCCTCTTCCTGGCTGTTCTCCACAGTTCTGCCCCCGGCTCTTGTCTCTCTTCACTCTGCATTTCCCTCTCTGGACAGTTTCAGCCACGCCTGGGGCTTCCGCCACCTCCCAGAGCTGTCCCAACAGCTCGAAACCCACATTTCCAACTTCACCCCAAACGCAGCGTGTCCGGACCTGTGCCCATCAGTCTCTACACCCCCTCCCCAAACTGCTTTCTCGTGTTTTCCCTATTTAGGCAGGACACAACGTTATATATAGGACACAGAAGTGAAATGAATAGGCAGTGATCCCACTACACATTTAGTTGTCCAGGCCTGGGGTTCCGCTGCCCCCTTATCCCTACAACCAGCCAGTTACCTCTGAGGTTTAGACCTTCCCCGCTTTACGTGGGCTGTTGCAGTAGCCTCTTAACTGTTCTCCCTGCCTCCTGTGTCTCTCTTCTACCATCCATCCTCCACACTGCAGCCAAAAATGACTTTTCAAGGACGCAAATGGGATCTCGTTGCCTTGCTCCTTAAATATTCTATGCCTGATCGTTGACTTTTAGAGGAAATTTCAGCTCCTTAGCACGTGGGATCCTCTAAGGCCTGGATGCTGGCTGCCCTGGCAACCCCTTCTCGTGCCTTCCGCCCTCACACTGTGGACTCCCTCCAGGAGGACTGAGGGCTTTCTCACCACGGTGTCCTTGTGTGGGGTTGTCCATTCGTTTCAAGGGCCACTCCCTTCCTCTGCTAGCAAGTCCAGCCAGCCTTTAGGACTCGAAGCAGATGGGCCCTTTGCCAAAACCCCCCCACCTCCCTCACCAGGCAGAATGAAGTATCTGTTCTCCTGGGCTCCCACAGCACCTTTTCTTAAAAGGCAGGTCTACTTACTGACTCCTAAGCATTCCATTCTCATGCTAGTCTCTTCTGTACAAATTGAGCATGTTAATGAGTGGAGTGGGAATACAAGTAGACCCCACAACTCCAGGCCTATGTTCTGTGCATAAGAGCCTCTTGCCTTTGAGAATAAACGAAGCAGCTCTGAATTATTTAGCCTCTTGTCCCCCGATATGGCTCCCTCTTACCTCTTCCTCTTGTGTTTTGAAGACCCTGGCAGGCATTAGGTGCACGTGGTCTCGACCGCCTGATAATCATTTCCCATCATTTCAGTGCCAGAGCCAAGTACCATTCCCCTTTCATTTCAATTAGATAAAGCCCAGAGCTGTGGCTAGCAAGTAAGGGAAGTCCACTGGGGAAATTAAAGGTTCAGAGAGAATAGGGCCCATTATAATAAAAGCATTTGCACAGCCACTGATTCCGTCTACCCTGTGGCTGCGACGTTCCTTGGGGTAGGATGAAATATGAAGCAAGAGAACCCATGAAAGTCATTTGAGGAATTTATTTTAATTGGAAATGGTGGCAGCTTTCTGTGCTCTGCAGATCTGCAGATCATGCACAACGATGTGATTGGCATCGTTTAAAGAACCGTAGAGCATCTTGTTCTGCCGCGATGCAGGATCTTGGTTCCCCTTTGTCTCAGGCACTTTCTCCTCCTACGAATGTACTGAATGTGATCATAAGCCCCTCACTCCCGCTTTTCCTCCTCCCTCCCTCCCTCTCTCCTTCCTTCCATTCTTTCAGTGCCTCTGCATTCCTATTTCACACTTCGTGTTTAATAAAAGTGGGATAATGGCGCCTCAGTCAGTCAGCTGGTCGACCTTCAAGTTATTCAGAACTCTAAGAAACAGCCATGCAGCAGACATAGAATGGCCAGAAGAAAAACAGATCATCTGTGTTTAAATTTATAATAATACAAAACAACAATAACTTTTTTATTTTCTATGCCCCATACATTAAGCACGTCACATGCATTTTCTCAGGTAATTCCCATGGCCCTACTATGCAGGTGTCACCTCCATCTCGCAGATGAGGAGACTGAAGCTCAGAGAAGTTAAGACGCTTGCCCGAGGTCACGTAGTTGTAATGAATGGCAGAACCAGAATTACCTGTAAGATCCAGGCAGAAACCACACTGAATGGCAGGACCAGGTTTTGAACTTGAGCCTGACTGCAAAGCCCACGTGTTAAGATACCATGTCACAGCGCCCCGGGACTTAAAAGTATCCTGTTGCTGAACATCAAACACAGGCTTGCATTTTAAGGTAGTTCATTTTAACTGTGAGAGGTCTCGTTATTATTTACGTGCCCTTATAACAATATCAGTAGTCGTGTTGAATAGCATGGGATTTCTGAGACTGTTGAACAGTTGTTCAGTCTGCCTTACTTTCTCACTTTTCTGTTTTTAGATGCATCATCCCATTCAGATGAAACCTGCAGATAGTGAAAAATCAAACGGTAGGTGGTGACCGACTGTCTTCCTTTAATGTCTGTTCCTTTAAGTGAAGACGTGAGGTGGGGGGGCGGGAGGAGCTGGCCCCCGTTGCTGTTTCTCTGGGGAAGGCAGAGAGATGTGCTCCAGCAAACCTCCATCGCGGTGGGTACCTCGCTCTCCTGCCTCCTGTATCTCTGGGGTAAAGACCTGTGAAGATGCTACAAGAAACGGCTCTCTGTGTCCCTGTTTGGGGCTTGCTCTGTGTGGCCACCCTGTGGCTATTGTCTACCTCCTCTGACAGCAGCTTGGGCACCGGATGGGGAGGGGTGACCTTATACTATGCAGAGAAGGTGAGTGAGAAGGGCATAGCCCACCAAGAATGAGGCAGTCTTTCCCCTCCCCCTCCCTTTGGTCCTCTGGCTTTGCAGCTGGCTCACTGCGCTTTTCTCTAGGTTGTATCCATGCATTTGCATCCACGTTCATTCAGAATTCCATCGGCTGATTAAATACACATACAGTCAGTGCAAAAAAATAAAAAATTAAAAAATATGCATTTGATGAGGTCGGTGAAATAATTGAGACTTGCCTCTCCAAGACACCGGAGGGTTGCTAACCCCATTTCTCTCTGAAGTCCTTGCTTCCACTTCTGCAGACCTTCTGTCCCTGTTTTGTTCTTTGGACTGGCTGCATTGTATGTTAAAGGAATCGTCTACCTTCCTAGACCTCAGCCCTCTCCTGCCCCACAAGACTGACATGGTCAGCGTGGCCGCCTTCCTCCGGGCAGCTCTGCACCTCATTAATGAGTCATGGAGCAGAAACCGCACACTTAGAGATCTGCATTCTCTGCCAGTGTAAATTATGGCGGGGCTCTGCATCTCTCCACGAGGTATTTTCTTTTGCTAATTGCAGTGCATCCCATTTTCCGGCCCCATACACCACACAGTTTCAAAAGAAATTGTACATCGTACGGTGGTGTCTGTCGGAGAACAGATGTTGGTGCCACCATCTCCTCACCAGCCACGCGCTTCTCTGCAAGTCTCACTCCCTTTTCCCTACAGTACTTTATCACAGACGTGGCGTTGAATGTCAGAGGGTCTAAAATCCACCCCTGCTTTGTTGTGGGATCTTGGTCCAGTCACCTCATTCCTTGACTTGACAGTTATTCATCGATTACTTATTATGTGCCAGGCACATTGCCGGAGGCTGGGACTGCAGCAGTGAATTTTTAAAAGAAGAAGAAAAGGACACAAAAGACACTGTCCCTTACCTGCTGGAACTCACATTCATTGTCACTGGTTTCAGGATCTAATAATCACTTAAAGACCAGACTTTAATCTCCTCATTCATAAAATGGGAATAATGCTAATTGCCTCTCACAGATGAGCTTTTTTTAAAGACTCATAGAAGATGTTTGTGACAGTGCTTTATAAATGGTCGAGCACTTCTATAAGATGTTGGTCAGTGCTCCCTGGCCTTTAGGGGCCTTCGCCGAGTGTGTCTGCCCAGGCAGAAGGCCATCTCCCCGTGCCGATTTGCTCCAGGAGTGCGTGTTACAATCTGTTCTCTTCCTCCTGGGAGAGAGGCGGGATGGACCTAGTGTTTGTGAGATGAATTCCATCAGTGAAGGTCATCCTGGCACATCCAGCCACCAGGAGATGCTCTCTGTCCTTTGGCCCCATAATTCTCCAAACCGTGTCAGGACACAGGCCATGGGATCAAAGTCTGCAGGAGGGGGTTCTTCTGAACCTTAGGCCATAGTGATAAAAACGTGACAAAAGAGAGAACCGAGTTGGGAATGTCTGACTTAAAATACCCAAAGAGTTGAACCGAGAAGGGGTTTCTTCTTCTGCATTTTCTCCTGTGCAGGTGCAAACCCTGACTGTCCACAGGGTAGCTGCCGGGAGGGCTCAGAATGGTCAGCTGCCCTTGCTGTCCTCTGTCTCCTTTGGACACTGAGGGTAGTGTTTGCTTTGGATCTAAAACCACAGCAACAGAATCAAACTGCCGTGGGCACACCCCATGTTGCACGATCTCAAAAGCCAAGCAGGATTGGGCTCTGTTTTACTAAGATGAGCAAATACCTAAAAATGCCATTTTTCAGGAAGCGCCCCAGGGTAACAGGTGAAATCTATTTTGAGGAGCCCGGACTTGACCCGGACCCTGCACTTATTGGCTGTGACCTTGAGCAGGTTCTTCACTAACCTCACCCAGCCTCCGTCTCTCCCGCTGTAAGAGGGGCGCTCCGGAAGCCTAGTCTGTGCTCTTCCTGTAAGGCCCGCCTTACAGAGTCATCATGCAGTTAACACCCACAGAGCTTAGCGTAACAGCTGGCACGTAGCGTGCGTGCAGTCTGCTACGTTGGTGGCGTAGCTCCAGACGGTTGAGGTAGCTGTTTTGGTGCCTCCTGAGAGCAGAGGCCAGCCCTTCCAGCCTTGGACTCTTCCTGTCAAAGCTTAGATCTGTACACCTGAAGGAAAACCCCCAAACCTCCTTGCTGGGCCAATTGTCCCTTTGCTTGCAGATCTACCTTCATTTTCTGAATTTCCAGTAAAAAGAAAAAGTCAAATAGTGTAAATGGACCAAAAGCTGCTTTGAAAGAGCTCTTCTTCATGGAAGCTCAGAGGGGCCCCCACCTTGCATAGCCGTGAGCAGACTTCAGGGTTGTCCTTGGACCTGATTGGAAGAATCAGGAGAAAGGTATCATTTCCCAAAGCCAGGGATAAAAGCTGCAATCCTTTTCTGATTTCACATGACATTTCTAACAGGTAAGCATAGTTTCTGCAGCTCAGAGAGCACCAAGATTTCTTTGGCTCAGATGCTCGAAATAGCTCCTGTGGTTGTGAAAGAAGTATAACGAGCTCTAATTGCACTTTTTTTTTAGTTTGCTGACATTTTTGGATGACACAAAGGACTCATCACAGTGAAACAGTTACTCTCTTCATTATCATTGTGTTCAGATTTCCCGAACTTCGTATCTGCTGAGCAAGGCTCATCACAGATTCATTAGTGATGGACAAACGAATTCCGGAAAAGCAATCACTCTTTTAAGCTTTTGTCCATGCAGGGATTCTGACAAAGCCCAGAAATGTTAGTCTGCTATATCTGCCCTGCACTTTACTCTTTTACTGAACGGGCTTCTGAAATCTCCACGGCTTCCTAGAACCTGCCCTTCCAGCGGCTCTGATTTCAGCTGCAGCCTCTAGCACATTTATGTAAACTCCTAGCATCTTACATCTCTTATGCTTCTACCTGCGCCAGGTATCCAAAAAACGGATCCTCCTCTGGATTGGCGATGCAATGTCGGGGACTTTGAGAAGAACACACTGAGCATATACCCAGATTTCAACAGCACCCACCTTTTTTGGTGATTTTTCGCTCACACCTAGTTGAGTGGATGGTACAGGAAGGGCATTGGAGGAGGTGTGGAGTGTTTCAGGGACCAGCCACACTCACACACACGTAGTCACTCTTTATCATTCTCTCTCCCATTGGAGGGCCCGTTTTCCAGCTTTTAATCTTCCGTCACTATGCAGAAAAAGCAACCAGCCGTGCGAGATTGAAAGTGAAAGGCAGTTGCTGGGTCTGAAGTCGGTCCAGCAGTGGGTGACAAGGAAGCCGTGGCGGTCGCCTTTGGTTCTGTTTTTGGGGTCTCGGGGGCTGGAGCCAGTGTTCACTGTGAGGTCACACTTCTGACCTGAAGGATTATTTTTGACTCTATAGGCGGAGTATCAGGTCCATCCTGCTTTAACCTCCAACCTCACAGCTTGTCAGGGTCCTTAGAGCCTCGAATCCAGAAATGCCATTTAAGCCCCCCCACCCCAGTCTCTTTCCTCAAGGCCTCTGAAACCCCCAGCGGCTGTGCATCAAGTTCCGAGCTCACAAGAGTCAGGATGACCAGATGTTGTCATCCTGGGGAGGGCGAGGCCTGTAGAGATAGGAATCCGGGGTGTTCCCGTGCAGTCACTTGCTGATGTACTAGAAGGTGAAGAAATCATTTTGAAATTCAAAGTAGAGAGACCCGTGGATTCGGAGGCCGTAATTAAATGCCATATGTTATAGCACTAACACGTTGAAAAGTTGTTAATTAATTCAGGCCGCCCGGAATCCAGGTGTGACTTTGACAGATTGTACCAGTGTGTTAGCACAGACTTATAATTAGGGGGGTTTTAAAAAATGAAGTTTCTAGTCCCTGAACTTAAAAAAGTCCCCACTTATCTTTAATATTAACCCCTTCTCATTTATACCACGGAAGGGGAGCTGGCAGTGGTCACTGGTGTGAATCCACTTTCAGTTCCGCTGCTGTTATTGACGGCAGCAACCCCACCTGTGCAGCACGTGGTATATGAAGTATTTCCCCTCATTCATTCATTGGTTATCCTAAAGGAAAACAGACTTTTTCTTTAGAGGGCAAACACCTCTTTTTTTTTTTTTTTTTAAGTTCCCCTACAGCACTTAGCAGAGTACTGTGAATATGGTAGGTTTATCTAAGCAATTGGCATTCTTGTGGATTGAAAGAACTGGTGAGATACTTAACTGCCCATGAATACTTAGGAAAAGCCCACCAGGAAATTCATCAGACGTTGATGAAAAAGTTAAGTGATTTCAAGATAATTAAGTTCATTTAAAATGTTGACAAAGCTGTTTAGCGATCCTTAGAATGGGGGTCCTAGGAATAAAAATGTTCACTGGAAGATCGGGAAAACTCACTGAGAGGAAAGCTGGATATTTGTAGCTATTCCCGTTTTGCCATTAAAGCAAACAAGGCCCAACTGTTACAACCACAGAGCTACTTTGGCTTGCAGAAGGTTGCCAGCATCCAGGTTCCTTTATACATGCACACACGTGCCAACACACACACACAGGAGAGGAAGGTAGCACTTTCAATAGCATATGGATGGTGCAGATTTTCTTTTCTTTTTAGCGAATACTTGTTACTGAGAAAAGGGACAGTTATCTTTCTTCTCCCTGCCTGAGTTTACCCCTTCATTGTGCCTAGGAAGTCAGGATTTCTTCATAAATGGTTTCCATTTTTTGTAAATCCATCTTAGGAAAAAAGTCATACTTGAGCTTCTCAGGGGCTGCGCATTTAGTTGACTATAGCATCCCGCACCCTGGAGCTCAAACCCTGAAAATAGTCTTCGCTAAGTACCGTCATTATAGGTTTATCAGGGAAACCAAGGACCAACTGGGACTTCATCCTTTGCTTTTGTTTGAAAGAACGAAAACCTGATTCTTCAGGATAAGAAGAAATACAACAGAAATTTTTTTCTACTCATCAAGGTATCAGCCATAGCTTCCTCGGGGTAGGAGTCGCAGAGATGAGGGCAGGAAGGGATCAGGGGCGGGGGGGGGGGGGGACGGCAAGAACTACAGCTGCAAGTTTTCCCTCCCTCCCCAGCCCCCGTTTCCGCCAGTCCCATCCGTTCCCCTTCTGCTTCAAGGGAATGCCACGTGCCCTCAGGGCCACTGGAGTCCTCGCATGCTGAGGAGTCTGGCGTCGCACTGGAGGTCAAAGGCTCCCCTTGGAAAGAAAGCACCTCTTCTGGGGCATCTGATGCTTCTAATTCTTAGACCCCAGTGCCAACACAGCCCTCAGCTTACTGTGCTTTCACCAGTTCCTAGCAGATCATTGGTAGTCCACTTACTCTGACAGGAGAAAGGTCTTCTTAAATTTAAAAATCTTCATCTACATAAAGCAAGTGGAGTCCTCAGCAGCCTCTGCTGAGGAATCAGAGCCAGTGACACCCCCTTTCTCCTTGAGGAAGCTCAACACAGGCAGTGGCCCCGGACCACCTGTGACCTTCCTTCTGCATCAAGCCCCTCTCTGCAGATGAAGCAGAAAATGGTACATATATTGTGCTTCAATCAGGCTGCCTTCCTCCGTCCACCACAAAGACAGTCCTTATTCATTCCTGACTCTGCGCCTTGTCCGGTTAGTATGTGATGCCCCCAGCACACTACCAGTCCATCCAGACCCTGCCCGTGCTTCTTAAAGTCCGGTTTCAATTCCACATCTAACATCAAGCCTTTCTCAAACTCTGGTACCCGATTCATAGTTCACGAGGATGGTGGAATTGTGGTTTTCAACCTGTATTCTTTGGAGCCCTCGTTTCTCTGCGTTGTCTTGGGAGGCGCCACCAGTGTGGAGAGAGAGGCTGGGTAGAAAGGGATGCTGAAGTCCGTGTTGAAGCGCTTCATTCAGCCAAAGCGTGTAACCAGGCTGCCTTCTCTCCACCACTTGAGAGAGAGAGAAAGGAAAGAGAAGAGGAAAAAGAATCAAGTTGAAACCTTCATTCTATGGATGACAAGACTGAGGTCCACAGAGGTCAGCTCGTCCTCCAAGGTCACCCATCACCTTCATGGCAGCACTGGAACGCGGACCAGGGTCTCCCAGTCACAGCACTGCCCTACCCTCCCAGCCTCATCTGCCTCCTCTGGACTCGCCAGAAACGCAGCAGAGTGCACAGAACCCTGGGCTGAAGAAGGTGCCAGATCCTGGTGCAGGTTAGGCCGCCTCCTTGTAGAACGATCCTTGGCCAGATCCTTCCCCCTGCTGGGCCTTGGCATCTCTTTAGAGTCAGACAAAACGTCGCTCAAGTCTGTTACTTCCGGCCTGGGATTCTACAACCAGGAGCTCTTAGCCCCTCAGCGCCACCCTTGTCCAATATAGTAGTCACGTGCAGCTGTTAAATTTTAAATTAGTTAAAATTACATCACGTGAAAAATTCACTTTCTCGATCACGCTCGCCACCTTTCAGGTGCTCAGTGGCCACACATGGCTTTCGCTACTGGGGTGGACGGCACAGACCAGACTTTTCCCTTCTCGCCGAGTTCTAGTGGACGGAGCTGCTTCAGAGTAAACGAGTCTCTGTTCCATTATAGATCTTCCGTGCCGGCTCCTGGAAGACACAGACCAGGGATTCTGACTTAGGTACCCGAAGCAACTGGCCCTGGCAAGTCTAGAACACACTCTTGCCAGTTAAATGATAATGAGACACTTACTGTCCAGAAAAAGAGTAAGAGAAACAGAAATAAAAGCCAATTAAATAGCAATGACAAGATTATAATACAGATATAAAATGATCCCATGAGCTAGGACTTTCTGAAGTGCTGGTGTAGCCGGCTATCTTTCTTTTTTTTTTTAATTCTAAGAAGTGGATTGAAAGGAAACTTGGGAAATAAGCAAGACTTCTCCCTGAGGGCTTCTAGGACGATCTTTTGCTCTCTCTCCTACAAACGGCTCCAAACACTGTCTTGAAATCCATAATAATTGTGCCTTTGAGGCTGAGTGTAGGCCAGTTATCCTGAGCGCAGGCATGTCAGTTTAGGGAAACAAATCTCCCAGGTCATCAGCGGTAAACCTTCCCTAGTCTTTACCCGCTGACAGCTTCCAAGGTTAGAATTTGCACGTTGTTGCCCTGACGCCCAAAATGCGTTTCTGTTCATCAAGAATCCTACCTCCAGGTGGGCAGAATAGCATTGTTCCTGTCTTGTTCTTTCTTCGGTGACGGGTTTCACCCCGAGATTGGGGCCACCCTGACACGATTCTCAAATAACCGCAGCCCCACTCACTTGACTACAGTTGCCTTGAGCTTTAGTTGTAAGGTGCAGACCACATGTGCTGACCTGGGTAGGGCTGCGTAGCCAGTGCTACGGACAGAAGGCCCCTTAACCAGCTCTCTGGCGAAATTCACATCTCTCCTGTCTCCTGTTCTCATCTGGACCAGTGGGGACAAAGCTATTTGAAATCAGGGAAGGAGAAAGTTTTCTTCCATTGACTCCTTTGTTAAAAGTTTCGTTTATCAGTTTTCCACTATATCTGTTTCTGTTATTCTTCCTCTCCTGATCTTTCTCTTTTGCTGTCACTCAAGTTAAAAGAACATCTACCCCCCCCCAAAAAAAAGCAAAACAAAACAAATTAAAATCTGTATCCCAAAATATCTCTATGGGACAGTAGCATTCAACAGTTATTTAGAACTTTTAACATTTTAGTAAACACATTACTGTTTCCAAATGGGGGAAAAGGACTTAAAAACAGTGTTTCGTGTCCTTTGAAGATGTTTTTATCAATAAACAAGCTCCCAGTGTTGGAATAGGAGCCGAGATGCCGAGCAAGGGCGGGGAGATCAGAGACGGCACGTGTGGAGGAGGAAGGTGGCCTGGGTGTCTGCAGAGTTAGCCTCGGGACCCTGTCGGAGGTGGTGATGACGCATTGATTACGAGGAAGAAGGTGAAGTGGCCTTGGCTCATTCATTCTTTCTCTCTCCTAGCCGTGGAAGACAGAAAATTGTTCATAGGAATGGTTTCCAAGAAATGTAATGAGAACGATATCCGGGTGATGTTCTCTCCATTTGGCCAGATAGAAGAATGCCGGATCCTCCGGGGACCCGACGGGCTGAGTCGAGGTGAGTGTGCTCTCTGCAGAGTCTCTGCCCTTAAGTGCTAATTGGAGCTCTGTGTCCCAGTCAAGGTAGACGTAGCTCCCACACGCAGCGAGAGGTCACCCTGAGATACGTCCTGTGGGACGAAGTTATCCAACCCAAACTTTTCACCATAGCTTTTATTTCTCAAGTGAAGAAGGTCCTAGTGGCAGCATATTAGCCCAGGTTATCACTGTCAGATGGGAGGCCCGCAGGCTGCCCTGCTGTTACACATCCCTTTTCAATCTCAGGTTGAAGGAGCTTTGGGAGGTATGAGGGAGAGATGCGGAGGGCGAGAGAGAATGTTTGCTACTCGCATCTTAGGCTTCTGGCTTTCTGCCTGTGCCTGGGAGAATGTTGAGCGTGTGGGCCTCTTGACAGAGAAAGAACCAAGAAAAAAGGCCCCTGTCCCGGCCTAGTGCAGAGCAGATACAGACTCAGAGTAACCAGGCCTGTCTCAGGGCGTTAGGGTTTTATGGCAAAGAGCAAAGCTCCTGGAGTCCTAAACACAGGGGTCCATTAAGTGACAGAGAAGTGACTTCGTCCAGGAGAAGATTGTAGGTTCCTCTTTGTCACCGTGATAGAGGCAAAGGCTGGGGCTTCGAGCGCGGATGAAAACCAGTGTTTCCGCGAGCAGCCACACAAGGTAGCTGGAGATGACTCTCTTCTGTCCACATTTACCTGCCCCTTTGACGGGCCCACAAGCCTCCCTCCTCAGACCGCTTATAAGGCTTGTCACCGTGTTCCCAGCCATCTGACTAGTTTCCTGAGTCAGCCCAGGAGGCCCAGGGGAAGACGCACATGGAAAACACATTTCTCCATTCTCGTAAGAAATCTGTCTTTTTGCAACACAGAGAGGATTTCATTCAATTAATGGGGTTTCCAGGGCAAGTTCCACAGGGCTAATTAGAAGTGTCTTTACGTTCCCCATCTCTGGTTCTGGGACTGCACTGCCCGCGCCCCATGTTGAAAGAAAAGGTTAAGCCTTAAGTATCAAGGCACTAGTTTTTATTCATCTCCCTGGTCTTACGTAAACTCAGCGCCCCGGGAGGAAGAACATTTGTTCTTTTGACTTTTAGGCATAAAGCTTCATGATGTCAGCTGCTAGAATCGAAGGCACAGGGAACAAAAGTTTTCCACCTGCCTCCACCTCCAAAGCCCTGAAACGGAGGTAATCTCGAGGAAAACTAGGAGGAGGAATAACTCCAAGCTCGTGATCCCTATATTTTCTTCTGAAGGTGGTTTTTAAAAAAAAAGAGGAGGAGGAGGTCTGGAAATGACACTTAACACTCACTGAAAGATGGGAGTCTAAAAGCTGAGCAAGACATGATGTTGAGTGGGGTCCCTAAACAGCAGACCCAGTGCCTCAAGCTAATCTGTCACTTAACCACGTGTGCCTTTACCAGTGTCACCCAAAATAGTTCCTTGTCCTGGGCACCCCCATCGCCTCTGGTTCCCATCCAGCCTCGCAGGCAGAAGGATACCAGGATTTCTATCCTGGGTCCCTCTGTGCCGTCCTGGAGATACGCACCAGGAGAGCTTAACATCCCATCTGATCCAGGAGAGGTAGATAGGTAGACAGACCAGGAGAGCGAATGCCACAGGAAAAAGCAGCAGGGCTGAGGAAGAATTAAATAGGCAAGAAAGACAAAAGAATATTTTTGCGATCCCTCTTCTGCTGCCAATTTAGTAATAAGAACCGCTGTTCTCTCCCTATGACTGATTCTCAGTCACACTTCCGTGTTATCATTGCACTTTTGCATGCGCCAAGGTGTACAGCATGGAGAAAGAACCGATAGGCATAGTGAAATGTATAGTGCCTTGGAGGTCCGTGACCCTGGGGCCCAGTCCCAGAACTTCTCCTGACATGAATCATGGGCGTGGTCCATTCATTTTCCTATCTCTGTCCTCAGTTTCCACGCTCGAAAATGACAGCAGTCTAAATAGCTGCCCTGCTTCTCTGATAGGGCATGTTTAGCTACTGCCACGGTAGGTTTTTTGTAGAAGCAGGCCATCCATAGTGTTTCATAGAGACCTTGACTATGAAGTAGGAATGCTGGCCTTCTGTTTTGCCTCTGCTGACTTACAAACTGATTCTCTGCCTCAAGTTCTCCATCTGTCCAGTGGGGACGGTGATGAAGAGCATTGGTGCCTAGAGATCCTTGAGCGTATGTTAGCTGTTTTTGCAGATGAGATTTTTTAAATGGTCAAAACTTTCGTAGGAAAGGGTGTCAAGACACTGTACTTGATGGGAGAACCTGACCAATTGCATCTGCCATTTGGTTGATGAACCAGCACTTGACACCAGAAGCAGCCTATTTCTGAAACAAGTGATAGGAGCACTTTGATCAATATTTTATGCAACCGCTGGTTCAATGTAAAGAGTAGAATCCTCCTCCCTGCCCCCCCCCTTTTTTTAACAGAAAAATAATTTCTGATTTTCTGGCAAACGGAGGAGAATTCCCTGTGGCAAAAAAGAAAATACTCATTTATTCTCATTTGTTCTGAAATATAAAGACAGACAGTGTTGCATTTTTCAATTAGCAGGACCCAGGGACTCCTGGGTACTGGGGACTGCTCCTAAATCAGTGATTTGTTGAAAGAACGGTTCTCTTTCATGCTACTCTTTTGCTTTCATTAAAGAATTGCAGTTTTCAATCAAATATTAATAAGTGTGGTGCTGCAGATCAGGGACGCTCAGCATTTCTGGTCTCCATGCCTGTTGCTGGCTCAGCTGTTTACAAAATAAATAAAAATGAAGTGAAATGAAAGCTTGGCTGCTCTGGAAAGTTCCTTGTAATACTAAACCAGGGTATAAATTAGTCAGTAGGAAAGGATTTAAATCGAACCATTTGATTATGATGAGGGAGAGGTGCCCTTGAGTGGTTCACTTTTCTTGTTTTTGCTTTTGCCCAGTTCAGCTACAAGAAGGAAGACAGAGGAGGCAGTTAGGAGTCCTGGGTCCCCAAAAGGCGTCTCGTGTCATTCATTCTCTGCCACATCAGTAGTTGACATTCCTACCTGGCAGGTGTTAAGCTGAGGTTCCTCCAGGCTGTTGATTCAGTACCCCTGCCCCAAATCGGAGTAGTGGGCTGCCAGGACCCACATCTTTGTACCTATTTAGCCCTGCTATACTTTCAGTTAGAATCACTGTCTTTAAAAAAAAAAAAAAAAAAAAAAAAGTGATGATCTACACATTGACAAGAAAGACTATTTTAAAAGTCTCATAGTTATTCACCAGCACCCAGATCTGTGCCATGTTTTAAGATGGGACCTCTCTGCCCCATCCCGCTGGGAAATTGTCATGCCTATACATGGACAGCACCTGCCAAGCCTGTTGAAACCACTCAACAAACATTAGGACACTGCCTCGCTTTATGCTGTACGCCCACATCTAAACGTGCATTTTTTTCCCCTTTGGGGGCAGTAACCCATTCTGCCATTTTTTTCTGATTTGGAAAACCTGGTTTGAGATGCTTTCAAGCCCCTCATGATACTCAGATCCTTCTGCAGTGGCAGATCCACCTCTCAGGCTCGCTGTGTGAGCCTTCATTGAGAAAGCAAGCAGGGGTAACACAAGCCCACACATGGCAAGTGAAATGAGATGTTTGCTCTCAGAATCAACGCTTGAGGCTTCTGAGCCAACATATTTACTGCACAGTGTCACCTTAGCATGTTGATTTCCTAAAATACACATGTTCTCACTTACCCGCAGTCCCTCAGTCAGATTGGACTATTTGGGTACAATCTGCCAGGTTTGCTGCACCATAGCAACTGAATATCTGTAACTCAGAGACAATGAAGGGGTTGATTTCATTTTTCTTTCCCATAAACTGCAGTCAAATCTTCACTGCCATTTAAGGTAACTTTCTGCTGGTTTAAGAATATTCCAGCTGTGTTTATGGTGTTCCAGCATTCTCCTGCCAAAACCTCTGACAAATGAATTGGCGGTATCTTCAGGGATGTTAGCGACCACAGACTGGATTTAGCCATTAAATCCTCATTTGTTTTCGTTATATCTGGTCGGGATATTGGGAGAGGGCTTTTGACTTTTAAAACATACATGGAGAGGATCGTGATATACATGGAGAGGATCGTTTTGATCGTGACATTTTAGTCTTGCCCACGTGGTACCCAAATGTTCAGATATGTGGAAACCTTTATCAGATGCCCCCTGGGTTATTAAATGCGTCTTGTCATGCTGCTCTGGGTACAGTCTTCCAACCTCATCTCAGGGATGAGATTTTTGCCAACTGTTAAGTCCTAGTCTGCACGCAGCCTCAGGTGCCATGAATGAAAGCTCTCTCCATGCCAATTTTAAATAAACTAACCTAGCGTTGGGGATTGCTCATTAGAGTATTATTTTTGATGCTCCGATGTTATACTCATAGCATGTTTAAACCCTGCCATTGCTCAAAAGATACTGAGAGGAAAAATTGGCTGCATTAAGATTTTTCTACAGCTGAAGAGGAATTTATAAACAAGTTTTCCATAGGCTGAAATCTTCTCAGCCACACAAGTTATTTTAAATTATGCTTCATTCAGTTGAAATATAGCAGCTGTTGTTCCTCTTTCAAAGAAGCAGCAGAAAAGCAAGAGACCCTGGCATCATTGTATGTGCTTTTAAAAGTGCCTCTACTTTTTTCATTACTTTCTCTCTCTCTCTCTCTCTCCCTCCCCCCTCTCCCTCTCTCCCTCCCCCCCTCTCCCTCTCTCCCTCCCCCTCTCCCTCTCTCTCTCTCTCTCTCTCTCTCTCTCTCTCTCTCTCTCTCTCTCTGTCTCTCTCTCCCTCCCCTTCTTTTTGATGCAGAGCAAGAATTCATCTAGTTCTCTCAAAATTCTCATGTAGCCTAGAGAAAAGGTAGAACACCTGAGTTAAGATATCCTTTCAACTGAAATGACAAGTGTAATAGCTGGGTTCCAAAATCTGCTCTGTGACAGGGCTCTGTGCTTTCCTTAGATCCTGTCTGTAGGAGGAAATGACTTTGAGAAACCTTTCCCCAGTCAATCATTTATCTATTTTAGCAGCAAGAAGACAACCTCACAGAAATAGGAGGAATTCAGCTCCTTTCATTTCTATGAGCAATCTCTGACACTCTGAAAGTGGAGACAGTAAATAGTGGCAAGCTAAATTACAGGTTGGACACATTTACAGAGGGAATTTTTGCCTTTTTTTTTTTTTGCTATTATGTATTTGGAAGCTTTGAGACAGTAATATATGGGCTATCTTACCCCACCCCCCAAAAATAGCTTTATTGTCTTGGTACCTGTATTTTTTTCTCCCAATCTAAGTTCTCCAGCATTTTGGTCGGTCACCAGCACGCGCAACAGTCTAGAACAGTTGAGGGCTGACCCTATAAGATCGGAGCAGTTGTCCGTCAAGACCCAGTAGACTCTGCTGTACCCAGAAGCTCATCTTTAGAGAGAGAAGAGGACAACTGACCTAAGTCATTTCTGTCCAGCAGGAAGTCATCTGGTTGGTTTGTAGAAGAAGCCAGCAGCCCATTTTGACTGTAGGAGCTTGTGTGACCCTACGTTAGTGAAAAGCGCAGATTTGAGGGCCCACCCCAAAGCCAGTGTTTTCAGTTGTGCTGAAAAGAAAATGAAAATCTAGCCAGGACCTCCTGTTTTAGAGATGTTACAAAGGTTAACTGGCTACCACCCCATGGAACATTTGGTTCTGAAGTTGCTTAGCTTCACCCAGAGCGGCAGGGAGAGTGTATCTTTCAGCACGTGCTCCCAACTTAATAAATGACAGTAATTGTCTCCCTTAAGTAATTGAACACAGCACCCAGTAGGGAACTCGACAGAGCCCCTAGGAGGCAAGTTCTCTCTTACTGCACCGCTGCCGGTAGAATAAAAAAGTTAAAGGAGTCATCAGATTAGTCAGATCATTTTTTGGATGGGATGAGGGTTGTATAATTAGAAGCATCAGTCAACCTTTTAATTGCAGGTTTCACAGAGGAAGGGGCAATGGTTCGAGTTTATAGAGAGATCATTTCATTGTTCTCTTGCTAAGACTTTTCTTTTGAGACCTGTTAATTTCTCGATCTTTCTCCCGAAGTTACTTACAAAAGCTCTGCCTGCTCTGAAATTCTGGTAAATGCATAAACTCTGCCTTATTGATTTTTGTTGACATTTTACATTTTTTATGCATTCTTAACCTCCGTTTAGAAGCTGTTGGTTTGGCACATGCTCCCAGATAATAAGAGCAAGCAGAGTGAATGAAACAGGCTTCTTGACTCTTAAAAGCAGAGGTAGTCTGTGCTTCCTATGGCCTCAAATATGCCTCCATTAGATGATTTGCTTGTGCCTCTACTGTAGCCTCCAGACAGGAAATGAAGGGACTTCCCCGGCCGTCCAGTGGTTAGGAGTCTGCACTTTCACTGCCAAGGGCACAGGTTTGATCCCCGGTCTGGGAACCAAGATCCCGCAAGCCACGCAGCACCAACATTTTTTTTTTTTTTATTTTTAAAATAAAAAAATGAAAAAGAAAAATCTCTTAGCATTATTTCCTCTGTTAATAGTACCAGTGATCATCACAATCTTCAAGAGATACTGCTTTGAAACAGATGGTAAATTTGGGACTCTGTCATTTTAGAGCTGAGTCTATTTCAGTATGGAGCCAGCAGAGGTCCTGTTGTAGATCTCACACTGTCTCACACACATCATCTAGATGCCCTAGAGAAGGCTGCCCAGCTGCTTCTGTTGATGACAGAAGCCACAGCCACCGTAGGTACAGGCAGCATGTTGAAACAGCTTCACCAGCTGCTGTAACGTCAGAAAAACCATAGGAAATAGCTCGGCATTCTTAGTGAGCTAGACGTCGGGCTTCAGTGAGGACAACTTAACAGAGGTGAATGAGATGAACCTCCCATGTACACAGAGTTTTTGTGTATTAAAAATTACAGCATGATGCAAAAAAAAAAAAAAAAAAAATGCATTGACTTATTTTCATGACCGGTCGTTGTTGTGCTTTGGGGGTAGTGGGCAGGCATTGCTTTCTCTTACTGCTGTTTGATTGAAAGGTGCTAACACAGTATTGACTTGATAATCTCACCAGGTACCTACCCATGCAGAGCAAACAAAGAAAATGTGTTTAATGGCTCCCACAGTGACTCCCATACACCAAGCCACCCGCTGGTTGTTTGGATGTAGAATGTTCTGTTTGGCTTCCCGGCCACAGAGGCAACCATCTCACGTGATTGGTGCCAGAATTCCACTTTTGTGCACTCGCTCTGAGATGACAAGCTTCAGCCCCTCAGTGTTTAGATCTGCTTCATTGGGAAATCTTTTAAGTAGTAATAATAATGTTTTCAGGCAATTGAGTGGAACACTAAATTATTCTCTGATACCTAAGTTCAAACTGTGCAAGGCTAAAGAAGCTGAAAATCAATGCACTTTTAAAGTCATTAGAGATCATAAGTGAAATAGTCAGCGTTGCTCTAGCTAAGCTTTTAGTGTGCCGTGGTTTATTATAAAATCAGCCTGAATCTGCATTAATTTCACAGTCTTTTTCTCTGAGAAGCCCAAGGGTGCATGATGAATAAAATGTAAATTTCAGGAGGCAGTGCTTTTATTAGTGGAAAGGGCAGTGAGCCATGTAGCTGGAGCAGTGACCGGCATGGTAGCCAGCACTGCTACAAGAAGCAGGAACAGGCACTATAGATTCTAGTTATTTTACAGCTGGGGAAAAAGATTAGCGGTGGAGAGTTCTATGGGTATCAGGGGAGACGTTCAGAGAAATATACATTGTCTTGTGTATGTTACACTTGAGGTGGAATCTCTGATAAGAATCCACAAGTCACAAGTTAAAGTCTTGAAGGTTTGATACAAATAAGAAATCCAATGCAAATATTTAAATTTTACTTCATACACATGGTTGAATATTCCCAGAGTAACAGAGCATTTGTTTTAGTTCATCATTAACAGTTACTAAGTAGTTTTGTACGGGACTTGGGTATATTTGTTTGCATTTGAATAGCACGAGTGTATATTTATACATACATCTATTTTTTTTACTACCTAGAAGAGATGAGGTATATTAATTTGCTGACATTTCGAGCTGTTGGAATCTAGTTGCTAATTGGCCCTGGCTGTGAGGATTTTACTATTTGCTGCTTACGAATCAAGGCTCACGTTTGAAATACAGAGCCGGAGTGGGTAGGTGCCCTAAGTCAAGATAGTCAGACAAGGGGAAAATGTAAAATCGCAACTTTTTATTTTAGAAAACGCAAACTAGGTCTTGCGCATTTCAGACCCCGTGGCTTAAAAAAAGAAAGTACCCAGCCTCCTTCCCCTGGACTCCATTTGAAAAATAAATAAACTAATCCATCAGTAAATCTTTCTGCTGTGGTCAGATTAGCAGGTCAGCACTGTAAGTAAAAAGCAACACGAGATAAAAACCAAAGAGAGAAGTTGTTGATTTCATGTACTACTGAGAACAGTGTCGTCCTGTGGCAGTTCTCGTAGACTGTGTTGGTTTAACAAGCGTCCAAACCTTTTGTCTTGTTGTTTTTTGTCTTTCCTGCTCCCTGTCCCCTTGTTTCCCACAGGCTGTGCGTTTGTCACATTTTCTACAAGGGCAATGGCACAGAATGCAATCAAAGCCATGCATCAGTCTCAGACCATGGAGGTACTGTATCATCTGCCCTTTCTTTGTTTTCTTTGTGCAAATGGTGGGGAATGGAAAGCAATTCTCTCCTGTGTGGATTGTTCACATGACAATCACAGATGTAAACTTTCACCATCTCTCTCTCTTCATTCATTCATATTCCTTCTTCCTTAATCTCTCTCCTTCTCCCTCTCTCTCTCTCCCTCTCTCTCTGAATTTTTCCCCTGATGACTGGAAATGCACTTAGTAAAACCTTCCACTTGCTCTACGTTCCTTTTTGAGCCTTTTATTGCAGTGGCCCAGGTCCTGCTGTGTAATGTTCATGATGCAGTTTAAACCGAGCATCCTTCTATACCTCAAGGATCAAGTACGTTCCCCAGCCCCAAGGGGTGGGATGGGTAGAACATTAACAGACCCCATTCCAAATTGCAGCTGGCCCTGTGCTAAATCACAGGGTTCTTTCATTTCTTTTTAATTTTCTTTTTAATGCGGGGTCAAGTTATCTTTAATCGGGACAAACAGAATTGTTTTTGCGTCAAGAATGTTGGAGAAAGTTTAAGACTTCTCCCACCTCATTGAACCGGTGCAAATGTTCATGTATGAGAGTCCCCCGAAAAATTAGATTTTCCCCCTTACTAAAAAATGAACAATAACCAAGAAACTCAAAGGCTCAAATGTGATCTCCTAATGAGAGATAGTGGCTTTTGGGGAAGAGAAATAGGCTGGCGTGGGTCCACAAATTTAGACAATGGCTCTGTACTTTGAGTCTGTGATTCGGGTCATGGCCTTTCAGAATTTTGCACAAAAACATTCCAAGAGTGATATGCTGTTACTTATTCTGTATTGTCTGATAGAATCCTTTGGGAGTGCATGTTCTGCTGTATTATGTAAACTGTATCTTTGTGTATGGGTGATCTTTTCTGGAGGTGGCTTTGTAGTGTTACCTGAAGTTACGTTTTTCATCTTTTGAAAAAAAAAATTGTTTTCAGTTTTATTTAATGTGCCAAAAAGTTCTTTATTGATCGTTTGAGCTTCTTTTTTGCCTCCACTTTTGGGGGGGTTTAATTTTTTTTTTGTTCATTTGTTTGTTTTTTGCAATGCTGCATCTCCCGAAGCATGCCGGGAGCTTAGTGATCTTTATGGGTCTTGTTTTGTGGGCAACCTTTTTCTAGGGAGCCAAAGGGTGGGTGGAAGCGGGGGGTAAAGAGTGTGCATGGCATTGTCATTAAGTGTTTACTGTACTTTTCTGAGTTTTGATATCAGCATTGCAAAGCCTATTGTCTTTTTCGAACTTCCTTTTGACTTTAATATTCCTAACATATCTTATATAATCACTGTGTTTTCCTTTCAGTGCAATGCATTTTTAAGACACTCACACCCCCCTACGTGAAGGCAAGCTCAGGTGAAAATCGGCCACAATAAGAGAGAATTAGCAGGATTTGAAATGTCTAGGAATCCAATCTTGAACAACATGCAGTTACACACGTGATCATGTTTTTGTCCCCTCCCCCTACCCTTTCCCTTACCTTGGGGGGCTCCATTATCGGCGATCAGCCTGGTTTCCAGCTACATATCAGTCTGGAGATGAAATGAAAGTACTGTTAAGAAAAAGGAAGTCTTGACCTGTATTTATTATCTTCCATATATATGTGTTTCATTCTTAAAGATTTTTACTTCCTGTAATTGAGTGATTTGTACCTAAATTGGTCTCACCTTAGATGATTTTGTAACCTCAATTCTTTCAGCTCTGTTGGAAACATTGCCACCCCAGTTCCTTCACCCAGGGCCCCCCGCCCGAGTGGGAGGTCTGTGTTCTCCTGGGTCCCTACGGAAGGAGAGCACGAGAAAATACAGCAGAACTGGGTATGAACCCGAACCAAGAAAATAACAGGCTCTCAGAGTGAAAAGAATTTGCTGTAGAGAATGGGGCATATTTATTCTTCAGAAATCCTTGATCCTTTGTTAATACTGCTGTTATCAGAAATCAGATTTGATGCACTTGTTTTTAAATCTGGACATCCATGCTTAATCAGAGGAGCCCTCAGACACTTAAATTTCTTGTTTAATTCAAAAATATTGACATTTAAACAGAAGATTATATATTATGCAGTCTCATTATACTTGTACCCCTGCAGTTTGTTTTCTTTTTTTGAATTAATTACATTAATTTCAGGACTCTGGCTTACATCTTCCACCAAGATGTATGATCTAAGAGATGTGAATTCAAAACGATGTCACTGTTAAAGTTTAAAAGAACATGTTATTTTAAAAATCTTTAATCTTTATATGGTACCTTGATTTTCCCACTTTCCTCTAATCTCTCCCCACCCTGTTTTCCCCTTTCATGGTTTATACAAGTCATTTTTGAACTATAGTCATTGGCCTGATGTTCTGCTTTTATATCATTTTTTGGTATTTAAGGAAGAAAAAAAGCCAACCGTAAATGAACTGTTAGGAAGAGATGCTATAATGTGTTACGGGACAAATTTGATAAGATAACAACCCTTTCCATGCAAAACCCTTGCTCTCTGTAATTTCCATCTTCAGAGTGGTTTTGCTGTCTTGAAAGTGATGAAACGCTGAAATACGGAGCAGATGAAGAACAATGAAGTATAGATTTTTTAAATGGTGGAAATATTACTTTTATGCAATTTACTGACTCTTAACATCTGTGCCGTGACTGTGACTCCCAGAGCTGAAGACCAGTCTGCCGGAGGTTCAACGCCCAGTCACCTCACTTTTCTCACATGTTGGGGGGTAACCGCAGGCATGATAGCTTCACGTATGCATAGTTCCATCCCCAGTAGCTACCCAACGTCATAAGAAAAAAATGCAGCTCTGTTTTCTAGGAGAAAGAAAAATAACCCAAAGGGAAGGGAAAAGCTCATTTAAATAGGAATATTAAATTTCTGGGAGGAGAAGAGAGAGGTCTGTTATCATGCTGAGTTTCAATAAAAAGTGGGGGTTTTTTTTAATCACTTGGGTAGAATTAACTTCTTTTTATCTCAGCAAAATTTCACAGCTTTAGTTGTGATGGAATGTTTAGCAAGCTAAACAGAGAGGGAAGAGAGTTGGTTTCTGCTGAGTATTTGCCAAGTGGCGAATGTTGAAAAGGTGCTTTCGAAAGGAAGTCCTACCTGAGGTGTCAGGCCCTTACTTTCCCTGATGATTTTCTCCGTATCAGACATGAATTGGGCCTCTTATATAATAACCCTTGGCCATTTCTCACTCACCACCTCTGCTCCTGCCTTTTAAAGGAAATGAACACAGAAGCGCCTAGAACAGCGAGATTGATTAGGAAAAGAAGCTAAGTAGACATCTCCTCCTGCCATTTGCGATGTATCTGCTTGGACTAGAATGCTCCTGATATTTTCTTTTTGATTTGTTGTAGCTCCTGGGATTACCGCTAGAGTAGATGTGATACAGAAGGAGGAGAACCCCTTCTGAAAATATGGGGACAGTGACATTGGTCCATGCCTGTGTCCCCTGAAAATCTCCTTCCTTCATCCATGTTCCTAAAATGAAACCCACTTCTCCCGATTATGTTACTGGGTCAGTATGATTCCTACAGTTCCAAAGTTCAAAAATACTGAACTGAACATTGGAAAGAGTGGGAAAAAAAGACATGCACGACAGGCGTTTTCATTCCCATTACAACGTTTCGTTCCCCTCTTTTGTCCCCTGCTCACACGTGGAAACAGGCAGGCACACCAGGACAAGTCCATCTTTCAGACAAGCGAACCGTGAAGCTTAATTAAAGAACGATAAGGTCTCTTGTCTCTGAGGAGGTCCTGGGATGGTCGAAGGAAGACCCATGAAGAGAGAAGGCAAGGAAGGCAGTGTAATAACCAGAGCACGAGCTCAAATGGCTTCATCGACCACCAGAGCCCCAAAGACACCAGTGACAGGATCTGGAATTTTCTGTTGATGGTACTATTCAGAGAAGAAGGACCATCAAACCATTTAAAAACGAGGCCAGACCATCCCCTGTGCTCCAGAATAGTTCAGAAAGCTAGGCCCCGAGCCGACTGAGTGTCCTGAGCGGAGTGGACCAGGCTGTAACCCCCTCTCCACTTTCCGCTGTGTCTGACCACAGGGCTGCTCTTCACCGATTGTGGTGAAGTTCGCTGATACTCAGAAGGACAAAGAGCAAAGACGCCTCCAGCAGCAGCTGGCACAGCAGATGCAGCAGCTCAACACTGCCACCTGGGGGAACCTGACGGGTCTGGGCGGCCTCACCCCGCAGTACCTGGCGGTAAGTTCTTGGGGGGGGGCGTGGGGGGAGCACGTGGTCCCCAGGAGAGAGCAGCACACCCAGTGGAGCTCTTACAGGCTCCTTGGCCCCTAACTGCCCCAAAAGCTCATCTTCAGGACATTATGAATGCCAGGAAATTCCTGAAATCAGCGTCGATGACGAGTATTTTTCCAGGTGAAGCTGGTTAGCATAGGACCAGGACTCTTCATTCCAGCCACGTGGAGGCTGAGCAGGGTCCCACAGGGCTGAGCGTCTAACCGGTGTTTCAGCACAAACTCCAGCACTGGCAGGGGTGCGGCATGTATGATAGATGGTGATTTAACGGCGCTGAGGCAGCCGTGGTTGGCACTCTCACCACCTCCCCGGTCGGTCCATTCCACATCAGGACCTCAGATGGAACTTCCCTTCACTGGGTCCTCCCAGTGGAGCGATGTCAACTAAATTCAGATGTTTCTTTATCTATTTGGAACCCAAAACTCAGATCCTGTTTCAGGCCAAACCGAATTCTTTAACCGTCCCTTAACATTTCATTGTTTCTAAACTTTCACCTCCTTGTCTTTTTCTGTTCTGCCTGTTTTACTTTGCCAGTGTCTTTATTAAAATGCCATAATCAGAATGTGAGACAATTCCTCCCAGGAAGATCCAAACAGCACGAGCAGTGACCCCTACTGTGGACTTTAAAATATCTTAGTGTAGCTTGAGAGCAATGGAAGGCAGTTCGTACTCCTCTAAGGTTTTATTTATTTTTACTTGAACTACTGCTAAAGCACGCTACTCTACCCCACTTTTCTGCTTGGGAACCTAAATGCTGGACTACACATTATTAATATAATTTCATAGTGTGCCTTTGGACCTTTTATTCTAGCCTCTGTGTGTGTGTGTGTGTGTCCGTCCGTCCGTCCGTCCTAATTCTGTCCTGACATTTGAACTGTCCCTCTCAGGATTGTATGACCCATTCCGTACTTTGTAGCAGAACCAATACTGTTCTGTAAAACAGTCCTTCCTGTGACCTTGAAAGGTAAGATCACCGTGCTTCTACAAGTGAGGAAAGGGAGAGGCTTAAGGGAGAAAGGGGGGGAGGGATAAACTAGGAGATTGGGATTGACATATACACACTACTATATATAAAACAGATAACTAATAAGGACCTACTGTATAGCACAGGGAACTCTACGCGATACTCTATAATGGCCTATATGGGGAAAATATCTAAAAAAGAGTGGATATATGTATAACTGACTCACTTTGCTGTACACCTGAAACCAACACAACATTGTAAATCAACTATACTCCAATAAAAATTAAAAAAAAAAAAAAAGAGGTTATGTAACTTTACCCAAGGTCATGGCACTGGTGGTCAAGCAGGATTTCGACCCTCCATGGGTTCTCTCCATCCGGCGGGGCTGCTTCTCCAAGGACAGATGTAACTCACATTCCTCTTTTATCCACCCCACCCCACTGCCTATTGGTGTCTGCCATGTAATTACTACTCAAGACATGTCTGGATGTCTTGCTGGAGAAGCGTGCCTCTCCTGTGTTCCCCTGAGTTATTAATACAAGCAGTGACCAAGTTTGCTGTCACCTTCTAGCCGTTTCTCCATCTTATCCACAAAGAGATGAGATGAGATATTTCATCACATGTCTTGCTGAAATCTGTATGCGCTCTGCCATATCTTGGTCTATCGGTGTAGAAACTTTATGAGAAAAAAAAATGAGTCTAGCTGAACAATCACTTGTTTCTCACAAACGTGTGTTTTTCAGTTGTTCACAGATCATCGGTTTAAGTACAAGAATTTCTATCAGAGATAGATGTCAAGCTCACCTTTTCGTAGTTTCTAAGAATCCAGCTTCCTGCTCCACCAGGTCTGAAAACCAAGACACATGTGCCTAGCCCTGGTCTTCTGGACCATCTCCCATGCCCCAAGGCTCACAGAAATCTCCGGCACATGTTTCTTTGATCACATCTGAAAATTATTTCTGAATCCTGAAAGAGAATTCGTCTCCACCTCATTTATAAGAACGTGTTCTTACACGCTCTGAACTATGTTTTCCCCTACCGAGGGCTTCCATTCTTTCTCTGCCAAGTTTGCTCTACCCCTTTCGATCGGAAGCCCATTTCTCTGAAAAGACCCTTGGCCTTTAAGGCATCCCCTGCCTCTGTGTTGAGGGTAGATTCTGACTGTGGCTCACCAAAGAGTGGTTGTCAGTGGGAAGAATCCACGGAAGTAGTTTAATGACACTCCAGGTATTG
Organism: Physeter macrocephalus; assembly: GCF_002837175.3. Classification (NCBI taxonomy): domain Eukaryota; kingdom Metazoa; phylum Chordata; class Mammalia; order Artiodactyla; family Physeteridae; genus Physeter; species Physeter macrocephalus. The sequence goes on along the minus strand of NC_041224.1, from coordinate 26,257,434 downwards.
CCACTTACTAATCAATAAAGATTATTAATTCCTCAAAGTATCTTCAGAGCTAATTTAACTTGACTAAACTTTAATTTTTTTTTAATATCTAATATAGGAGAGAGTAAGGGCTTGCAACCACAAGAGAATGGGAAACCCAAGAAATCAAACCAAGAAAGGGATTTCTGTCTGTCAAAACGGATAATTCCTAGCTTCTTCCTCTTCCTCATTCTGTGTGTCTGTGTGTAATGTCTAGGTCCTATACTACCCTGAGTCGAGAAGGATGAATGAAAGTTGCAGACATATGTCTGGGAACTGTTCATGTTTGTTTTTGTCTTTTTTTAAAATTTTATTTATTTTTTGGTTTCATTGGGTCCTCGTTTCTGCGTGCGGGTTTTCTCTAGTTGCAGCAAGCGGGGGCTACTCTTCGTTGCGGTGCGCGGGCTTCTCATTTGCGGTGGCTTCTCTTGTGGAGCACAGTCTCTAGGTGCATGTGTTTCAGTAGTTGCAGCACATGGGCTTCAGCAGTTGTGGCATACGGGCTCAGTAGTTGTGGCCACGGGCTTAGTTGCTCTGCAGCATGTGGGACCTTCCTGGACCAGGGATCAAACCTGTGCCCCGTGCATTGGCAGGCGGATTCTTAACTGTTGTGCCACCAGGGAAGGCCCACAGCTGTTCATGTTAATTCCCATAGGGATTACATTAATCATTGTAACTAAGACTTAAGTTGAATCAGCCACTGATATTCCACTCGGTGCTTTTGAGTCAATTGCTAGATGCCCATTTCTGAGTCACATCCAGTTGTAGAGTTTCCTTCTTCTTAAGCTGAGGAGACCTACCATTACCTGGAGGAGTGGCAGTGCTCTCCGTTAGGTTTTGTAGCACTCCAGACAAATTCTGAGAGCTTATTTTTTAAGTAGTGAATTGATCTGGTTCCTCCTAAGCTCATAGTACCATAGCCATTTTTTAATAATAAATTTGGTGAATCTATGCTTTTAGTATCCATGGACTTTTGAGTATAGGAGATAACTCCACACTTGCCCCCAGGTACAAACTGCGGCTGTATTGATCAACCAGAAGGAGAATATCCATAAGCCTAGTCAAACACTTAGTATAGCGCCTAAGTTAACCTATAATTCAATTGATGTGGACGAATAAAGGAGTGCTTTCGAACAGTAACCACACGCCTTTACCTTGTGGTACCCACCGTTTCTATATGGGGGATTAAGCGTATCTTTGGAAGCTCTAGGGACAAAATACAGAGACCTTTTCACAGCTGTCTTCATTTCTTTTTTAAAAGATGCTGATATATTTATAACGCATAGCATCAACGTACGTAAGCACCAGATACTTCTGAGTTTTGACAAGTAGTATGTTGCTGTCTGCCAACGAAGACCATCTTAAAATGGGTGACCATTGTCTTGGTCATGAAGTCATGACAGTGACTCTGTGGCTGCAGATACATACACTTACGTCTGTAGGTTTTAACAGTGATTTCTCTGTTAGCCCAAGAGTCAGTGAATCTACACCTCTCTAATGAAGGTTGTAGGACACTGAGCTGTGAAGGAAAGCGGAGGAGACCCAGGGATGGACCGCGATTGACAAGAGATGAGTTCCGGGAACTACTAGGCTCCAGAGAGAGAGCATTAGTCACGCCATGTTGGTTCCCATAGATTTAACACCTGGTTGTTAAAAAGAGTAAATTGATGAATTGTTTTAAGGCAGCTACGTTATTGAGTTTCCCCAGTGTCTGTGTTTCTTAATAGAGATTAGACATTAATATGGATTTATAGCCCCAACTCTCGGAACCTTCAGCCCATTAACAGGCAGCAGCAACCAACTATGTAAATGTAAAGGGAACTGGACGTGCCCTCAGTGGACTGGGGAAGTTCCCTTGACAGTACATTTCCAAGCTCCACTTCATTTTGACAGTACCTTTCTCTTTTCTTTTGCAGCTTCTGCAGCAGGCCACCTCCTCCAGCAACCTGGGTGCATTCAGTGGCATTCAGCAAATGGCTGGTAAGTCATGAGGCGAGCCTTGCCTTTTGACCGTGCTGTTGTCTGAGTTTGGGATGGGTTCGGAAGCTGGGGAAAAGAAGAACAAAGAGTAACTACCCGTCCTAGTTGCCTTCTGGCTTAGGTGTTAAAATTAGAGTCAGCTGCTCAGAAGTTGATCTTCTAACTCTGGCATCTCCAACAGTTATGAGAAAATTTGGGGGGCTGAGAATTCCTGCACAGTACCCTCCAGAGTTGTGTTTATTTTTATTTTTTTAATGGGTTTGCTTGCTGGGGGATTTCCAACAAGATTCCTATATCCAGGGCAGCTGCCATGATTGACATCCCTCTAAAATTTTAATAATAGGCAGTCAATAAAAATGTTTTGACCTTCGTAATGAAAGCCTGGTTTGCAGGCCTATTTCTGATACCGTTTGCAGTCCCTTGATAACCACAGACAATTAACAGGGTGCCTTTTTTTTTTTTTTTTTTTGCGGTACACGGGCCTCTCACTGCTGTGCCCCCACCCCACCCCCCGCCCCCCGCTGTGGAGCACAGGCTCCGGACGCACGGGCCCAGCGGCCATGGCTCACGGGCCCAGCCGCTCCGCGGCATGTGGGATCCTCCCGGACTGGGGCATGAACCTGTGTCCCCTGCCACTGCGCCACCAGGGAAGCCCTTTTTTTTTTTTTTAAACTTTAGAACCCCAGTTGACAGAATTGTGCATCAGAATCTTTTATGGGAAAGTAGAATCTTTGTTCTTGAGCAAAATCAAAGTGGGACTGGATTTGAAAGCCGGCTCATGAAGGATTTCTTTTTATTATGAGCTGTGTCAGTAGTAACTGAGGGGCAGTGATTAGTGAAAGGTCAGTCCTGCTGTGTCACCTTCCAGGCTCACATCCTAACCCACACCGTGGGGCCAGGGAAGGCAGCCCGCACAGTGAATCAGAACACGGGTGCGAGGAACCTGCCACAAGGAGCAGTGAGGAAGCTTCTTCCTTGCTTGATTCCGAAAAGATAGGGGAGCGCAGGCAAGGAGAGCAGATTTTTGGCGTATTAGAATCGAGCACAGTTTGTTTTCATCAAGGACACCCTGAGTCAATGAGATGAACCCAGGATGTACAGAATAAAAGCCTGATTTCCTTATCTGTCGCTATGAAAACTCCTTTTTTCTCTTTTTTTTTTCCCCTCCCACATGCATATCCTTGTGGGGTTTTTTTTCCTTGTTTCACTTTGAATGGATCTGGATACACTTGGAATGAACACACGTAGATTTCTGCTCCTGTATGTATGTCCAGTCGTTGTCAGCCCAGCCTTTCGTGGTGGCCTCCAGGGTTAATGGTAACTTGTCTGATGGGGCACACGCGCCTACAGTAAAAACAATGCTCAGTTACCCGTGGGGCTTTAAATCTGCTGGTACCCCCAGCTTGTTCTGTTGTAATAACACTTTTGGATTATTACGGGAAAAAAATACATGTTAAAATAATAAGTAGCGAAATCATTCAGCAGAATATTGACGAATACATTTGGGGAAGCTGGCCTTGGAGCTGAGCATCGCCTTGAACAGTTGATTTATTTTTAGTTCTGTGAAGGGGATTGGAGAGACAGAACTAAAATATTCAGAGACTTTTCTACGTTTTAAAAAGAGAAAAACCTTCCAGATTGCCAGCTCTGAAAGAAATGCTGAGATTTATTGCATTTTCCACCAATGCAAGATGTGTTTTTCTTCTAATCGAAGGGACCCACCCAGATCCAGAATTAGAGTCCTTCCTTAGAGGAAGCCTCAGGCTCTCCCGTTCCCACAGTTGAATTATGCAAAGAAGGTCACTGGGTCCTGAGGCTATTGCCAGGCATGTCTTCTCGGGTGGACGGAGCGCCTTGTCACTCTTCATTAGGCCACAGGCGCCCGTGGCTCTCCAGGTCAGGTCAGGATGGTAGCATCTGCACGCCGTGTGCTCATTTAAAAACGGAGGGTATCTGGGAATCACCTTAGAAGGTGCATGGGGCAGATGGCTAATTTAAAGGTGGTCTGTGAATGCGCTCGGCTCTCCAAGATACCCCTTTCTCGAACCTTCGGCCTGAAATTCAGCACCGAGGCTGCCCAGGCTGTGCATTCGAAGGCCCAGTGGCCCATTTTCCACTGTCACCTCGAGTAGTGAGGACCAAGGACATGGATGTCAGGGTTCTGTCTGCTAGGTCATTTCTATAACAAGTACCCTTCATTCCTGTGGAAAATCAGGTCTCATCATCCCAAGTGTTGGAAGCATCGTGGTTTGGGGTATTTTTTTCAACCAAGTGCTCTTGGCCCCCTGCTCTTTCATCTTCTCCCAAGAGTAGGGCTTAACTTTTGTCACCGCCAGTCACCTAAACCAGTCTCAGAAAGTGGGTGAATCATAGAGGCCCAATCTTGGAGGATGTTTCCCCAGCGCACCGACTTGTGGGAGGGGGTGCCCCCTCTCCCGCGTTCCCCTAAAAACCCTCTCTTCCTTCCCCTCCTCCCTCACCTCTGAATCACTGATGCTCCAAGAAGGCGTGGCCTCAGCCCTCACTCCTCTAAGTGGCACTTGTGACTTTTTCCGTGGACGAGTAAGTAAATTTATAATTTGGCAGGTGCAAATTTACGTGTTGGATACAGTCCCAGTGAAGCTTAAGTGAAATACCTGGTTTTTTAATTGAGAAATTTGACTTTAGCCCGATGTCTAAGCCACAGACCATTACATAACCTAACGACTGCCTCTTCATGAGTGAGTTGTCAAAGATTTGGGATCAGCGAGTTGGTACAACGTCATACGTGTTACACAGCCCGTGGTATTGACATACACGGTGGAAGCAACATGAAGGAGCCCGAGAGGTGGTTCATCCCAAAGCACCCCTGGGCTTAGGACGCTTGTAAGTTGAGTGAGATTGTGGCAGAGTGACGGCGGGCACCTCCACAGTTCAGATGCCACGTTCATGTCCTCCAGGGCCAGAGAATAAACTCCACGTGGAAAATTCAAGTACTGCAGCTGAGAGCGTCATCACCAAAGAGTGAAATATCATTTCGGAAAACAATAATACTGTGTTGTGAACAGCTCTCAGGATAGAATGGTCTGTCCTTCAGGAAATTTGAGGTGTCTCACTAGAGTCTAAAATGTCTCATTTGAATGAGTAAACATTTTCTGTTTGAGGAGAAAATAAAAGAAAGCTGGAAAAAAACAGAAAAACGAAAAAAAAAAAAATTAGGAGGAGACAAGTTCCTAAGTACTTACATCGATAAAATTGAATGAGACATCAACTATACTTCTTTTGAAAACAAAAAAACAAAAAAAACCTTACCATTTTCCTTTCAAATTGAAAATAACTTCAGACGTGTTTTATAAATTTATAAAAGGGAACCTTTACTAAATCTGAAATTTAAAAAGCAGAAAATAGATTAGTAAGGATAAAATTTTTAGAAGCTGACTGCTTTTATGTGCATCCTTCAAGTCGATTGATTTTACTTTCCCTCTCATAACTTGGGATAAAAATGTGTCCATTTCTCACTCAGCTGTGGTATTTGTTCCATGAATTTCTGAAATCTCAAAAAACGCGGGGTCTGTGTTCAGGCCAAGAGTCTGGATCTTTCCTGAAGAAGAAGGAATTAAGGGGAAAGTGGCTTTCCGGTTTTTCACTTCTTTATAACAACTACCATCTCAAAAAAGCATCGTGTTAGAAAAACAAGGGTAGTATTGCACAAGTTTGTTTTTTCACAGAGCTTCTTGAAATAATCATGGGGTTTATCCTCACAGCACAGCCAAGGACAAAACCACTACTTGATACTACGTAACAGTTGGGAAAACTGAAGTGCAAAAAGTTCAAATAAGTTCTGTGAGCCCCAGGACCAGGAAATGGTATTATATGGATTAGGATACAGAATTCCCAAATATCATAACGCTTTATGAGATAGGGACCATCAGCATCCCGTTTTACAGGTGGGGCAACTGAGGCAGAGAGAAGTTAATTAACAAACTTGCCCAGAGTCACTAAGCTAATAAATGGCAGATCCACATTACAAACTGGCCTGATCCAAACCCCGAGCTCCCTTTGGCCCCTGAGATGGTCACACAGCGCTCCGCGTCTCCACAAACCCAGGTATGTTCTGTCAACATGAGCCTCGGTGACAGGTCTGCACAGACGGTTGAAGAGGCCAAATAACAAACAACTCTGAGCCATCGATAAACAATGCAGGAGAACCCCAAAACTGCTCAAAAAGCAGCGGTTCAGAGTCAGCCACAGGAAAACCTCCTCCTTTCACTCTGGACAACATTCCAAATTTATTAAGAGGGAGTTGTTTTTTATTAGGGGATGTATTTTTCAAGGGTGAGGGGTTGTTAGTAAGAGATTACAGAGATTAAGAAGCGATGGCCAAAGAAGAGGATCTTGTGATAAACAAGGGAAAACCGCTTCCCTTGACTTCTGATATTCAGGAAAGCTGGTAGTAATTCGCTTCCAGAATATCTGGCCTGAGTTTCCAAAGTCACAGTGAAATCGTAGAGGGCAAATATTTTCCCGAAACAACAACATCGCAACTACTTTACCTGTTGGAGATCCCCTCCCAGCAAAGGCGGGCTTGGAATGTCTGTGACGAGCAGAGAAGAGGGTAGACTTCGGCAGAAACTGTGCATTGGACGCTGGGAACCTCACGTCAGGGACACACTTGGGAGATGTGCAAACTGGACCCACAAAGACCCCAAGTTCTTCCCACAGCCAAGCAGCCTCCGCAACCCACACTTCCTGCAAAAGTGCTAACAGGCCTTCTGAGAATGTTCCATTACCACCCCCATCTGTCACTTTTTAACAGACCTGATTGGCAAGCGCTTGTAACAACTGACATCTGTTCTCGCTTATTGAAATGCAGATTTATGGTAATTGCTCCGAACAATAAGACACAGAATTACCTAAGGTGAACATTAAATTAAATTTTCATGCTCTTCTCCTTATAAATAATTTTTTTTTAATCTTAAGTTTCAAGTAGGCATAATGTGCATCTGTTTGGTACATAATTTCTTCATTTGGAGAAGGATTTTCTTTTCCCGAGTAATGAGTGAAAAGTTGAAGCCCTGTATGCTCCCCATTTTTTTTTTTTTTTTTTTTTTTTTTTTTTTTTTTTTTTTTTTTTTTTTTTTTAAGCCCTCTCGATCTCGGCACACTGTCGGATTTCCTAAAACTCATTTAAATGTTTTGCATTTCTCGTCACCCAGATTGTTGCCCCTGGTTTGACGGGTGCCCATCCGAGCAGCGTGCTTTGTGAGGTTAAATGGGAGTGGTTTCCTTCTCAGAGAAGAGCTATTTGCCAAACCAGAATCAGCATCGCACACCCACACACCCACCACGCCTCCCGTCCGGTGCCCTTTCAGGATCCTCGTGTGGGAGGAGCCGCGATGAGAGGGGCTGGTGGGTGGAAAAGCAGAGGCGCTGTGGAAGGAACGGAGGAGGAGGACAGGACAGGGTGCGCTCACAACAGAAACAGACGGAGAAACAACCAGAAATGTGAATTCAAAGTCAGCAGAGGCAGACACCCGCTTTTAGACAGCCTGGGGGGCCCAGGACTGGCCAGGCCCTGGTGGGTAACTCTGCCCGTCCAGGGGCTGAGTCTGCAGCAGCTGGAGGTCTGGAGAGACGGTGTTGTGGGTACCCGGAAAGCCTGGTACAGTTGAGGAGGTAGAGGATGAAGCTTGGGGTGTGTCCCCACGAAGCTTCCGAGCTGCTTTCCCAGCATGGGACAAACGCCTCTCCTAGCAGCAGCGTGGCCCCCAAGCCCCTTTCCCTAAAAGGGAGGGGAGGGGAGACATCCACACTACAGGTGAAGAGCCTCTGGCTCTGGAAACATCTGGGGTGGGAAGAGCCAAAACATCCGTCACCGAGGACATGCGCCGCTGTCCGTGAGAGTCCAGAGATTCTGCCCCACGAAAGTAGCCCAAGCTCTCACGGAACCCCAGACGTACCCCTGTGATGTGCCGACGTTAGCAGTTGCTCAGAAGGCCCGGGAGTGGTGCAGGGGTGTCCTCCCTGGGAGGGTTTCTTTCTGGGGGGATGGACTAGAGAATGGGCCTCGGGCCTCCACCTGGCCAGACAGAAGGACACCGTGCAGGGAACAGGTGCCTCTGTGGCCCCATGGCCCACGTCCAGGCGCAGCGAGACCCACGCGAGGTGGACAGGAGCACCTGAGTCCCCACGTGCGTGCTGCCCCCAGTTTCCTAGCTCCAGTCTTGGCATGGGACCTGCCCTGGTGGCAGGCACCAGCTCACATGTTCTTGGAGAATCTCTGGTTGGTTTTGTTTTCTTTCGTTGGCTTGACTGCGTATACATCTTGGTTCTGAGGGGGAGAAAGAGCCATCTTCTTTCATCCTTTTCCTGCATTCTCTGCACCATCACTCCCGAGCTCTGATCTCTTCTTGATTCCTCTTGTCTCCACCACCGACCCCAGGCCTCTCGTTCGATGGTTTTCTACCAGGACTCACATCCATCACTTTTAGGCTATCTAGAGGCATTGGAAGTCCTCCAGCTTCTTAGGATCTGCTACCAAAAAAGTGCATGCATCATACACATGCTCTTTCATAAAACTTCAGGGAGCTCAGAGACCCCCCCCCCCGCATATCTCATCAGGGGAGCTCCAGTGAAGAGCCCCTTAGTTAAGTGACAAGCAGGAGGGAAGCCACCACGTGACCCGCTCAGTGTTCAGAAGAGGGTGCGGCCCACCGTTCCCCGAGGATGTGTGGGCCGGGGTCTGTAATGTCTGGATTCTGAGCATGGAGGGGAGAGGAAATGAGCGTAAGAAACTGAGGAGTTGATTGAGTTCGAGACAAGATCTAGTGTCTGGTTAGCTGGGTTCTTAGCTGCTGACGCAGATCACAGGTTCAGTTCCGGGCCCTCGGGCTCAGGTGCCTGGAAGCCAAGCAGGGGCACCACTGTACACACATCCTTGGACCCTGGGCTCCTGCTGACCAGGACCCACGCGTGCTCATGGCGGGCAGCGTCCCTCACCCACAGCCGTTCTCTGCTGAGATTCCATCAGAAGGAGCAGGGCCATGATGGGCAAGTGTTAGGAGCCGGTGGACCTTTACATCTGATGTCCCGGCCCCTTTCCTGTGAAGCCCTGTGTTCGTCACCCCTTCCCTCCTCTCAGTGCCCCCCCATGCCCCCCCCCACTTCCCAGGTGGGAACCAAGAGGGACAGAGGCACAGGCGTGGGGAGGCTCGGGGGGCAGGGAGGGACCCAGAACCAGCCTCCTGTCCCCAGGGCTCTGACCTCCCATGTTCTCTGTGGCACGTAGGACAGCAAGAGTGCCAACATCACGTGGGTTTGTTACAAATACTAACTAAGCGTGATTAGTGTGTCCGGCACATGCTTTGTCTTTGGTACCATTATCCTCATTATTGGGGGGGGTCATACTGCTGCGATTATCATCCAGCTGATAGAGTCTGCTCTGCCCTGGGAGTTGTCCTTTAGCTTCAAGTGTATGAAGCATTTACTCTCTTTACCCTCAAGGTCCGTTCAGTTTTACACCTACTTCACAGCCAAGAAATCCAAGAGGCAGACGGTTAATGTGCTCAAGGCCAGGGAGGCTGGCAGAGGGGAGGCCGAGCCCGATCGGAGCCCAGATGGCCTGGAGGTGGAGCCCGTGCTGCCCCCAGTAAACGGGGTCCTTGTCACTCTGTTGTCACCAGCAGGGAGAGCTGTGCCTTCCAGGCCCGAGGAACACAGGACAGGTTGAAGGGAAGAATGTCGGGGTCAGGGCTGGGAACAGGACCGCCCCCAGAAAAGTGAGGAGGAGAGGAGGGGGGCTTCCCGCAGCCAGCACGGAGGACCGCGGAGGGGCAGACTAGGAGGACGGCCCGGCCTCTTCAGCTCCGCAGCTGCCCACCAGAGACGTCAGAGGGAGGGGATCTGGGGATGTATGTGTAGGTAGAGCTGATTCACTTGGTTACACAGCAGAAACTCACACACCATTGTCAAGCAGTTATACTCCAGTAAAGATGTTAAAAATAAAAAACAAACACCAAAGACACAAGAGAATGAGCTTCTGGATCCAGGCCTGTTTCCAGAAACGGACCGGGTTGCCCCCAGTCCCTGGCTCCCCTCCATTCTGACCTCCAGCAGCCTCCTCGGGGCGGGGAGTGTCTTGTTCTCCCCACTTAGTTCGGGGCGCGGCACGGGTCTGGCCTGTCGCGGCCACGTGGTAGCGGTTGGCTGGCCGGGCGGCACCTGTGGGGCCTCCTGCCGCTGCTTTTCTCCATCGAACACTCCCCCTCCTCCTCCCTCCCGCGCCCCCCCATTCCTTCAGATGCTGGGGTCACCACGGCCTCTCCTTCCCTGCTTCATCTGTGCTTCCTTTGGTCTGTATTCTCCCCCTGAGCGCAGTGCGGTGGTTGGCCCTGCCCGGTGCGGCACCCCAGAGCCCGGCCTTGGCAGTGGAGGCGGGGAGGGGCTGAGCGGGGCAGCCCCTCGGGTGAGGGGTGGAAGGGGACACACAGGGAGAGGACGGCGGGACCCGGGGACAGCGCTGAGTGTCGGGTGAGACGAGGAAGACGCACGGCCCTGATAAATATTTGCAGAAGGGATTAATTAACGGTTGAGGGAAACAGTCGATACTTGAAGCTGTTGTAGATGCTGAAGAACTAAGAACAGAGAAAAACCTCGTTTGGGTCTGTAGACCGCTCTCTCTATAGCAGCGTGGGAACATTTCATGCTGTTTGTTGCCCTGTTCATTCATCTTCCATGGATCCACCCATCACCTACGATGAGTGAATGTAGCCGTGTGTGTGTGTGTGTGTGTGTGTGTGTGTGTGTGTGTGTGTGTGTGTGTGTGTGTGTGGACTTGAAAGCGAATAAGGCATCTTTGTCCTCAGGGAACTTGGTATCTAGTTGTGAAGGTCAGCAATCTGTACAAACGATGTGAAAGCAGGAGGTGGTGAACGCAGCAAGAGTTCGGAACAGCGATGGGGGGTTTACAGATAACATGCAGAAAGTGCGCCTTAGACACAGACTGTCAGTCACCCTCCGAGGGAACGTGCCTCAGCCTCGGGAGGGTCTGTGAGGCTCTGACCCAGATGAACGGGCTGAGCTCCTTCCAGCCCCAGAATCGGGCCGTGGCTCCGCCAGGCAAGTCAGAGCAGGTGCCCTGGCGGACCCTCTGGCCCAGGCCGAGGAGGGTGCTCGGCTGATCATTAACCGTTGCCAGATGTGCAGACTTTAACGTCGGTGCTAAACCCTCCTCTCGTCTGCACAGCCGTCTGTTGGTGACGGTGTCTGGTCGACTGTGTTACGTCCTTAGCACGTTAGAGGGGCCGTGGCAGCCAGACAGGTCTGTCCTGTTGCAACACACACACACACACACTCACACACACACACACACACACTCACACACACTCACACACTCTCACACACACTCACACACACACTCACACACACACTCTCACACACACTCACACACACTCACTCACACTCCAGAGGCCAGGTTTCCACAGTTAGAGGGAAATGGAGAGGGAGCCATTTACACTGACGCTCCGGGCCACAGCGAGATTGTCCTTCGCCACCACTCAGGGGTGTTGACCTTGGTACCCTGGCCTCAGCCTCTTGTACACGCAGGCACTAAGTCCTGGGAGTAGTCAGCTAGGCAGGGAGACCAGGCTTCCCTCTCGAGGACAGAGCAACCTTGACCCCTGGCCAAGGTCAGAGCCCTTCACACAGACCCTCAGCTAGATCTTAGCTCCCTGTACGGAACACTCCCCCCACCTCCCCCTGCCGCCCAGCAGCATCACCCCAAGCACGGCCCCTGGTCATGCCAGCATGAGTGCGTTCAGCTGCTTTCAGGAGCTGCCCCCTGGGTAGGGGCGGGAGGGGGAGTGTCCGATGGGGTCTACACTCAAGCCCTGCTCCCCCAGCTCCGTTTTCCTCAAGCAAACCTGAAGAATAGGCCCTGGGCGTTTTCCACTCCCAGGGTCTCATCAGAACCACCGTGTCTGACCCCTGATCTGAGGGGAGGAGAGAGCGTTGTTCCCAGTGTCCCCTGCTCGATGGAGCGGGGTCACGTTCACAGGATGCCCCCAGTGCTTTGTCCTGCTTCTCAGCATCCCCAGGAACTACGTGGGTTTGAGAAACAGGTGCTGGCTTCTACCGTAAGCCACAGGACTGGGTGCCTCCTCGAAGAAAGTAGAGTATCATGTTGAGCAAAATGAGAACCCATTTCGCCGCATGGACTTGGGGAACTCTTTTCTGAGTAGAAATAAGTCCTGACTGAAGCAGCCGGGACGGAGGAGCAGGGTAAGTGAGCCTGGCAGCCGGGCTCTGAGCCAAGCTGAGACAGGGCTCCCCACATGGTGGCCGGGGGCTTCGCAGGTGTGTTGCTAGAACATTCTCTTGCCCCTCCATCCAGCACCACCACCCCGTCCCCACCCAGCACTGTTGTCAGGCCACTGTCTCCGGTTATAAAGCAGGTTATATTTGCTCAGCAGCCATGTATTGAGTACCCGGATTTGAGACATAAGGAGAAGGTAAAATTAAGCTGATAACTTAACTCCAATATCTTTCTGTATAAAATTCCTCTATATGAGGAGAGGACCATTGTTTCCTGCTTCTTGAATGTACGTGGGGGTAAAGTGAATCATGGAAGAATACTTTGTGCAGAGAACCTGTGTATTGAGAAACAGGAGGAGGGGGAGAAAAGATACTAAAAGTGTACGCAGCACAGGCTCCAGGCCCGAGCCCCCCAGGGCCCGGCCAGCACCCCCGTGACGGATCAGCCCCAGACCTCTCAGCAGAGTTTCCTTTCTCTCTGCTATTCATTTCTTAATTTTCATTAGCCCTTAATTCATTCTAGCTAAAAAGTAGTTCCTCTTTCAGATACAAATACATTTAAAATGCAAACACAAATATTTTACAAATAAAAATATTATGGCACTGCCACTTTTTTTCATTCTTTTATTCAGCAAATATTATTTGAGTTCCTGCCATGGGTGCGATTTCAAGTTCACATTCAAAATAAACCTGGAGAGAGAAGTTCAGGTTCGATAATAATAGTAATAGCAACAGTAGTTGCTAATATTTATTGGGGGCTTACATCGTGCCAGTTATTATGCTGGGTAATTTTCATTCATCGAGTTATTTAATCTGCACAACCACCATGTGAGGGAAGGTACAGTAACTGTTACCACTGACTCAGGAAGCAGGAAACAGAGAGGTTAAGAAATTTGTGCAGAGTCACACAGCTGATAGAGCCAGGAAGCTGAATCAGTGCAGCTTCAGAGCAATAAAACATCATTTCTTCTGTAATACCTCGTACGTGTACCTGTCGAGTTTAGGGATGGAGAGTTTCCCCTGAAACTCCAGCTGTCCAAGCCCGGATCTCACAGTTTCTTGACAGCCACGAGGTGGAAGGCCCTGCTGTCCGTGGTCCACGCAGAAACCTGTTGCTTATCTTTTAGGATGACCTGTGCAGTCTGGGAGGAGGCGTTTGGGAAGAGGGTGCTGGGTTGGCACAGGCTGCGTGGTGACACACGAGTCCCCAGGGCAGCTGGGGCGAGTGTGCCATCCCGGAGCTCTCTGCCCATGTCCCCTGCCCTCTCTTTTTGGAAACGGGTGAAGTGGGCCTATTGCTGACGTTGCCTCTCTCTTCCCCCCCACCCCGCAGGCATGAATGCTTTACAGTTACAGAACCTGGCAACGCTGGCAGCGGCTGCAGCCGCAGCCCAGACCTCAGCCACTACCACCAATGCAAATCCTCTCTCCACCACGAGCAGCGCTCTAGGAGCCCTCACCAGTCCCGGTAAGGGGTCATCCTGCCTCTGGGAGACAGGACCCAGGGGTCAGTGCCAAGTGCAGGGTGGACGTGTCCAGACTGAGCCGGGCACCAGGCTTAATTACCTATTTAATTTCCTTTTTTGTTTGCCTGTTTTTAATTTATTTTGTTGTTGTTGAAGTATAGTTAATTTCTGCTGTACAGCAAAGTGACTCAGTTATACACATATATACATTCTTTTTTATATTCTTTTCCATTATGGTTTATCCAAGGCTATTGAATGTACTTGCCTGTGCTGTACCGTAGGAGGACCTTGTTGTTTATCCACTCTGTATATAATAGGTTGCATCTGCTAATCCCAAACTCCCAATCCATCCCTCCCTCACCCCCCTCCCCCTTGGCAACCACGAGTCTGCTCTCTGTGTCTGTGAGTCTGTTTCATAGATAGGTTCGTTTGTGTCATATTTTAGATTCTACATATAGGTGATATCATGTGGTATTTGTCTTTCTCTTTCTGACTTACTTCACTTAGCATGATAGATAATCTCTAGGTCCATCCATGTTGCTGCAAATGGCATTATTTTGTTCTTTTTTATGGCTGAGTAATGTTCACCACCTCTTCTTTATCCATTCCTCTGTCGATGGACATTTAGGTTGTTTCCATGTCTTGGCTATTGTAAATAGTGCTGCTGTGAACATAGGGGTGCATATATCTTTTAAAGAAACAAAGTTTGAGTGTGTGTGTTTTTATCCTCCAAGGATAAAATGAGAAGAAAAGTTTTGCGAGGGAGTCCACCCTGGTATTGATTCTCACACGTTCATTTTGTTTGAAAAATGTGCTGTTGCTTCAGTCCTTGTGAGGTTTCCCCATGATGAGGCGCCTCAGTCTCTCAGGAATGCTCTTTTCTCCTGTTATTTTTTGTTGTGTTTTTGGTTTTGGTTTAGCAATTTAAGAATTCTCTGTTAAATCTCAAAATTCTGAATCATCTCCGTCATGATATTTCACACCGGCTCCATCCTTTACATTTGATTTTCAACACCGTGGCCTAGAGGGGACCATCTTTGTTGTTCCTTTGTGGTCCCATTCTGGGCCGTGTCATTTAAAGTGTTTTTTTTCTTTTCCCCCCACCTTAGAAATTCTGTTGCCTGATTCAAAGGCAGATTCCATTTTCTTTTTCATAGGAGCCAGACCTAATGTGGTTGCTTAGACACCGGGATTTGTTTTTTAGGAAGCGTTTTGCTGGCTTGCCTTCTTCTCTGTGTTTTCTGGGCCTTGATGGATGATCTCGGCTTCTCCTCCGGTACGTGGAGGAGTTGGCCTGAACAACTTACAAGCCCCCTTCTAACTGGAACCCCCAGGGCCCTCTATCAGCTGCTCCCAAAAGATGAGCTAACTGTCCAACACGCTTTTATGTCATAGTGTGGAGATTTCTTTCAGAAAAATGGAGAAGGAAAGCTACAGCACCTGGCAGACCAGCTTTGGTAAGGCTTCCAACTTCAGAGAGCAGTGAAGCTGCCACAGCCCTTGATTTGTTTACAAAGCATTGTGTTTCTAACACATTTCCTTCTGAGTACAGTTTTGAGGGAGAAACCTAAGAGATGTTTAGGAGAGGCTGGAAGTTGTATCCTCCACCTCATCTCAAAGCAACAGCACATGGGACGTTGCCTTCATTCTTGAAATGTCTTCAAAAATGTACCATGACTACATGTGGGCCTCATTTCATGCAACAGATAATATTCCTGAGACATCAGCTTTGTCGTTTTTTTCAAGAGATTAAGTTATAACTCTAATGCAAAACATAAACTGGTTATTTAAATCCTTTTTAAGACATACACATTTTTGACATGGTATATTCCTGCTTATGAAAATAATAGTGATTTTTTTTCTTAAAAACAAATATTTGACCTCGCTAATGTATCTGTTTTAGAAATCAGCTTGAAAAGTGTTTTTTAAATGAGAATTATCGTCTCCCTGTGAAGGACTATGAAAAGATTACATTAAACCAGCACAGACTCCATACACCTGAAACTAACACAACACTGTAAATCAACTCTACTCCAATAAAAATTTAAAAACAGCACAGAGCATTGTACATGCATTTTATACATTTATACATGGATCTTTAGTCAGCAGCTGGTATTTTTAACTATATTTTGTTTGGAGTGAAACAACTAAACATCCCTCAATCTGAATGCTTTTTTAATTGTTCATATGAAAAGGAAGAAGATTGGCTTTTTTTTTTTTTTTTTAAAGAGAAAGCAATATTGACTTTACTTTGGCAAAAGTAAATGATTGTAATGTTTCCAACCTTGGCTTTCAGCCTTGACTCCCTTGTATTTAGAGTAATCAGCAGAAACTCACCACATGGTTGGTAACAAGGTGGAGAAAAAAGAAAACTCTTTTTTCTAGGAAGACTTTTCCTTAAATGGCAAGGAACCAGAGTCCACCGTTTGGCCCATCAGCCCTTAAAGAGTTTACTATTGTAGTTACACTGAAATTATTCTGCTGTTCCAGAAGTGACCATTCTTGTGATGGACATTTTGGTTAAGGGTATGTGGCCTGTTGTTTGCTTGGCAAGGTTCATTCGACTTCACAAAAATATATTCTTCCGTTGTGATATCTGGACAGGACTGTGCCCAGGACATTCCAGAGAATCAGAATTGATACTCGAACGTTTTGTTCTCCTTTAAGAGGGCTCGTTGGTTTAAGAAGCCAAGTGCAAAAGTGTCTGTCAGGGCTTCCCGGGTGGCGCAATGGTTGAGAGTCCGCCTGCCGATGCAGGGGACACGGGTTCATGCCCCGGTCCAGGAAGATCCCACATGCCGCGGAGCGGCTGGGCCCGTGAGCCATGGCCGCTGAGCCTGCACGTCCGGAGCCTGTGCTCCCCAACGAGAGAGGCCACAACAGTGAGAGGCCCGCGTACCGCAAAAAAAAAAAAAAAAAAAGTGTCTGTCAGCTGATCAGTGTCGATATTGTAATTGACAGCTAGTACTTTGAGCGTCTGTATAGCCTTGCGCACTGGCCTGGGTGCTGGGGACCCAGCAGTGAATGGATATATACACTCCCCGCCTCCGGGAGTCTCCCCATCTGTTAGGGGACCTCGAACAATGTGCCATGTGTGTGCCAGGCAAGCGCTGTGAGCAGAGAGAAGGGGCAGAATAAGATGGAGAGAGTGGAAGGGGTTGAAGAAGGCTTTCCCCCTCTGCAAAGGTGGCGTTTGAGCAGAAACCTGAGGAGAGTGAAGGAAGCACGTAGATCATCCAGAGAAAGGGTGTCCAGGCAGAGGACAGAGCAAGTACAGGCTGTGAGGCAGGCGGAGGCCTGGCACCATCACAGTCTCCCGTGGAAGGCGTGGTGCTGAGCAGGGGCGGAGGGAGAGGTGAGAGGTGAAGGGTGAGGGGTAAGAGAGAAGGTCCATGTACATGGGCCCGTTCCATCAGGTATGGTCAGAAGCACAAATACATAGTGACCTTCTTAAAATGCAGAGCACTCAAAACAGCCTAAGAAGATAGCCAGAATATTTAAGGAACTTGAAACATATTTGACCATTTTCAGCTCTTTCCTGAGACCTGAATGAAAGGGAAAGTGTGTCCTCAGCTGCGTTTCCTTTCTTCCCACCTCAGCCAAGCGCCCTTCCCTCCGCTTTTACCGTGGTGTCCGGCCCTTCCGGACATTCTGCCAGCGGACGTGTCAGGGCGAGTGGTTTTTCTCTTCTCTGTTGAGGAAGGCTTTGCATAAGAGCTGAAAGTATTTGATTAGAGTCCTGAAGTGTAGCAGCAGAAACTATTTAAATCTACGTTTCAATGATTTTTCTTAAGTGTAACTAAAAAAAATCCGGCGTTTAAGTGCAAGTAAATTATTTGTCTAATTTCCATCAGGGACTCTTTCAAAGTCACAGGAAAGGTGGTTAGTAAGAATTCATGACTCTCCACTTCATCAGAGCAATTTCCCAGGAGATAAAAGAGATAGAAAGCTGGTCCCAAGGCCAATGTGATTTTTTATTTTCTAAATAATGAAAAACAGGGCTTCCAGTTGAACCGTGAACCAGTCCATTCAAAGTGTTAAGTGAATGAAAGCTTCAGCCCACCCTCCTGCACAGGCCTTGTTTTTACCCTGTTTTTAAAGATAGATGTCTCTTATGCTTCAGACAAATCCATCTAGAAAGTAAAGGGACAACTCAGTCCTCAAAACTATTAATTTTTTAAATAATGGTAAATTTATCATTTCTATTTTGCACACCCAGGAACAAGCTCCCTACAGCATTATTATAAATGATTTTAAACAGTCTATGCTTTTAAGACATCAAAGATTAAGCATTAATTAAAATAAAAATCCCCTTCAGCAATAAATAGGTTTCTTTGTCTCCTGGCCTTGAAATAAACATTAAAATCATCTCAGTTATTTTGGTGATGAAATGATTCAACCTTTGAGAACATTTCTCAAAGAAAGCAGAGTTAAAATTAAAACATATGATTTTAGGATTTATAATTAATTATCTTTTATAAAGTGTATGTTTAAATCTTTTGCCATTTTTAATTGTATCTTATTTATAGGAGTTGATTTATATGTTATGGATAAAAACCTTTTTCAAATATCTGTATTGAAAGTATCTTCTCCATTGTTAAGACTTGCCTCTTCATTCCCTTTGAGAACATTTCTCAAAGAAAGCAGAGTTAAAATTAAAACATTAAAAAAAAAAAAATCATCTCAGTTGCCCATGGTTAGAATAAGTGTTTTTTGCAATCATCAGATGGTAGGGAATAAAGTTAGAAATTCAATCATGAAAAAATAAAAACCAGGTAAATGCATATTATGCCTTAAGTGAGTTCCTCTGAGGTCGTTTGAAGCCTAATTTAATCGTGTTTCTTGTCTTTTATTTTGATATGATAATTTTTCCTTTGTTTACTTCAATCTCCTATTTAGTTAATTAACTTTTGGATCATTTCTTCTTACCCGATTTTCAACCTGTTTTTGAGGCATCAGTCTCGATATTGGTATAAAGAGGCAAATTGTCTGTAAGGCATGTGGCTAGGTCTTAAAGAAAGACAATAATATCTGTCTTCTACCCAGCTTGTAGATTTGTTGCCTTTGCCTGGTAATTTTGAGAACTTGCGCAAGAGGGTTATCGTTACCACACGCGAACATTTCTCTGGCATTTTCTGTCTGAAACATGATGTTGCATTCATGTACCACATTATTCCACTGACCTTCTTCTATTTTCTTTTTTTTTTTTTTTTTTTTATAAAAGGATGTTTTAAAATTCTCCAAATGCTTCTGTTAAGTGCACTCAGTCAAGTGAACACTTCAGGGTAATAGATAATTTCTGTCGACAGTGGAAGGCATTTTAAAATGCTAGGGAGCATTTTTCCATTCCTACCATTGGCTTTTCACATAGTTTTCACTCTGAAGTCTAGGCAGTATTTTTTCCCATCTTCAAGACGCGGCCCGCCTCCTTGCAGGCTGTGAAGCTTCCTTGTGGACTCTTTGAGGGGAACAGAGACCGGGGGTGTTTCCATGGGATTCAGACCTTTCCCGGGCTCCTCACATAAGGAGGACCAGCAAGTGGGCCCCTCCAGCGTCACCCACCGCTATCACCAAGCTGTCTGAGCGGTGGGGACCCGGAATTATCCTCCGAGTCTTCCCAGAGCCCTTCAGTGTTACGAGAGGCTTTTGTCCCTTCACTAAGTGTCTCTGCATGTGTGTCACATGAGAACTCGCATCGTGGGAAGAGATGGATCCACAGGCAGACGTAGCCCACCTTCTGGAGCCTTCTGCTAGGCAGGGCAAGTCCATGAAAATGAGTTGGGCCTGCACTGCCCCGTCCGGGCCGTCACATGCGGGGGCAGTAGTATCAGGGTGGAGTCTGATGGGGCCAGGAGAGAGGCACAGACAGACAGAGGGCGCTGGGAGAGGCCATCTCCCCAGGCTGCTGAGTGATGCCACGACCTCGGGGAGTCTGAAGCCAACCTTCTTCCGGAAACCTGTTGTTCCTGCCGCCTCCCATCCCCATCCCCATCATCCCCCTTTCTCTACTTTCTCCCTCTTCTGTAAACTGTACCATTTTTCTCTACACTTAATGCAACAAAGAGCTCTGAGAATAGTATTCACCATTAGATTAGATTTGGTAAGTGGCAAAACCAGAAAAAAGAGGAAAGTGTCCTTGACACCTTCTGCTCCGTGGCTTCTCAACAGAGGCGTTTCATGTAAAGCAAATATTTCAAAAGTCCTTAGGCATTTAAAACATAATCACTGGGAGTGGTCCATCTTCCCAGTAAATGCTTCTTTATTTGGCATTGATCATTCTGCTTCTAGGGTTTAAAAAAGAAAAAGCATGCAAAACCTCCCGACTGGAGTTTTGACGGCCCCTGCATGTGCTGGGCGATTTGATGTGGAATTACCTTTAAATTTCCCTTACCATCAAGGAAATGAGAAGTGTGTTGGTCCAAATAGCAGAACAGCAGCTCATCGTCTCATTCATTCGTTTCCTGAGCTGCCAGAGTCATCTCAGCGCCTGCCATCAGAACAGCTTCGCACGGTGGCCGGGCTGCCCTGCACAGTCGATGAGATGCCTCTGCCCTGGAATAGTCTCTTAATAGTCCTGAGCTAATTTAAAGCTTACTAAAGCTGCCCCGCCGAGTGGGTGACGATAACGTATGGTCCTCCCCTTTGCCGCAGAGCTTGGATTTCTGCAAGCTTGGCCCGGGGGGCGGACACATCCCGTCCTTCATTCGTAGGGCTGTCACTCACTCAGGACTTTGGTCCTGCTTTGTTCGGGGTGCACTTTTTCAATATTTTTAGATAGGCGCTCTCGTTCTCTGCATGTTTGCTTCAGTGGCTCTGGAGGCTGTGCTGTGTCCGTGATTCAGTGTAAACATTGCCCTGCACAGTCTCCTGCATCGTGTGCAGGCCCCTTGTGAGGTGTGTGTGAGCTCAGAGGCGTGTCTTCTCTACAACACAGCCACTCAGTGAGACTCCCCCGCCCCCCAAATTATCTATGTTGCTGTCTGATATGACCATGTTATCATTGCTGGCACTAGTAAAAGCATGTATGGAGTGCTTAATTGTGTTTTATATTAGATGGAAAAAGCAACAAAACTTGACTCTAGTCACAACTTCCCAGAGGCTTATGATCTAAGGTCTATGCTTTAAGACTTAAAAGCAGCAAAATATAAATGCTTCATTTGTATGTGGCTTAATCCCTTAAACTGGATGCAGTGGCCACATGCAAAAAAAATAAGCCAAATGCCCCAACCTGGACTCTTCTGGTTGAAGAGCAGGAATCAGATAAGGCACAAGGTGTCAGTGACAGCAGAGATTCTGTCTCGAGGAAATGAGGGTAACTTTTAACAGGAGAGTTGGCGTTGGAGCCAAAATTATAAGACGAATAGGATTGTGGGAGGTAGAAATGGGAGATTTATCAGATGTGTCAAGCGTGAGAAAACACAGAAAAAGCATTCAGTCAGCAAATGGAAATGCATCTCACTTTTCACCGGCAGGAGATGGATGGGAAATAGTTACCAGGGAGGGCGGGCCCTGAAAGCCGTGGCTGAGAAGCTTAGAACTTCCTCTTGCAGGCAGTGAAGAGCCATGTAAGGACTTTGAGCGCAAGAGTGTCAGTGATGGCACTTGGGTACCAGTTGGATGTGAGCGAGACACAGGGAAGGAGTTGCAGACGGAAGTGTATTGAGCTTGAGGACCAGTAGGACAGCGCTTTCATTAGTAGAGCGAGGGCAGTCGCGAGCAGGAAGAGTTTATAGTGGAAGATGGTTTGGTTTTATACACGTTGAGCTGAGGCACATGTGAACTGGCCTTTCATTTAAATACACCCCCAAAGCAGATGGGTTACCTGATCCTCGACCTTGCCCTGGGTCAGCTGCAGAGGCGGGGAGGTGGGCAGATGTCAGCCAGGTGGGGCCTGGGTGGGATCGTTGAGCTAGAATCACCAAACACAGCAGAGCAGGGGCCTGGGCGGTGAAGCCTTGGCTGAGGACCGTGTTTGGGGACAGTCGGGAGGAGGCAGGTGGTGGGAAGGGAGCTCCGCGGAAGCCTTGTATCCGGGGAACCAAGCAGGAAGGAGATGAAGGTGAGCGCAGAGAAGAGGCATTTGATGGGCAGGCGGTTCACCCCCAGGTGGCCAATCACTGCAGCGGAGGCGGGGATGTCATGGTTCCGGAGGCCGTGAGAGGAGGGCGGATGTGAGCCTGGAGGCGGGAAGTATGTATTGATTTATGACACTTTCATGAAATGTAGTGGTTTCTTTTACAAAGTCTAGCAGGGTCAATAGGAGGAAAAATTTAAAGATGGAGAACCGTAAACATACTTCTAGATTCAGGAGGAGGCAGAACAGGGTAGGAAAGGAAGAGGCCAGCGAGAGGTGAAAACTGATGGACTGAAGGGGACGGAGGTTGGACGGATGGAATCAGACCCTCTTCTAAGCCTCTTATCTGGCGCCTGGAGCAGCGTGTGTGAGGATCTGTCCTGCGTGTCCCCAGCCCCAGGGCAGCAGCCCCCATGCCTGCCTTCCCAGCTGTCCCAGGATTAGGTTATACACTAATGTACGGGACAGGGCACAAAGCCGTAAAAATGTTCAGTAAGTGGATGGTGTAGCCTTAAAAGAGGGAATGCCTTTGCTGCTGAGACATGAACAGGAGGAGGTCAGGATTGGGGAGGCTGCACAGGATTTGAGACAGAAAGGTATTCACATCATGCATAAGTCAAGAATTGAAGTGTCTAGGGCTAGAAACCGGAAAAAAGTTCATGCCCGGGGCAGAGGTTTAAAAACCAGTTAATCTAAAGAATGTGATAGAGGAATTACAGTTTCATTTTCTTTCTAGAGTGTGTGGACATCTTGACCAAGAGCTGAAGGACTGTGATTTAGAGCAAGTCATTACATCTTTCTTTGTTTAGTTTTCTCTGTTGTGAAATGGAATCGTCCACTTTTACCTTTACTGAACTGTTGAGGGAATATGTATATATAATGCGTGCTATTGCTTTTTTTTTTTATAAATTTATTTTATTTTTGGCTGTTTGGGTCTTCGTTGCTGTATGCGGGCTTTTCTCTAGTTGCGACGCACAGGGGGCTACTCTTTGTTGCGGTGCACGGGCTTCTCATTGCGGTGGCTTCTCTTGTTGCGGAGCACGGGCTCTAGGCGCGAGGGCTCCAGTAGTTGTGGCACGTGGGCTCAGTAGTTGTGGCTCGCGGGCCCTAGAGCGCAGGCTCAGTAGTCGTGCCGCATGGGCTTAGTTGCTCCACGGCATGTGGGATCTTCCCGGACCAGGGCTTGAACCCGTGTCCCCTGCATTGGCAGGCGGATTCTTAACCACTGTGCCACCAGGGAAGCCCTATTGCTTTTTTTTTTTTTTTTTTTAAGACATTAAAGTATCATCTGGGAAAGATGATTATTTAGGAGTGACACTAAATTCTGCTCCTCTGGACAATAAGAAACTAGGTTAAAACTGGAATAAGATCCAGTGATTATTTTTCTCTGAACCTTTGCCTTCAGAAAACAAATATCTCCCCACCCTTCCTAAAAATATTAGAATATAAATGCAGGGAGTAGACCCTTTCCTTCTTTCTGCTTTGGGGCCTTAGCTAAAGAAGATGGCAGTGAACTTCAAATTTGACTTGATGTTATAGAACCAACACACCTGCTTATCAAAGACAAAATGCTCTATTGGATTCAATAAAGCACGATAACCGTGGTCGGACCCGTTTCCTTGTAGCTGTCACTACTGAGAGTGAAGCCCTCGGAGAGTGGTTTGTTTCTACTTCAGGTAATATACGGAGTGTGTGCTCCTCTGCGGTCAGTCGGTCATTTGCAAAGGAAACCACCCAAGTCTCGGACCTTGAACTCTGCCAGGTGACCTCTTGCCAACCTTGGGGTCCCGTTACCGAAAGGAAGATCTGCGCCCTTTCCGGGACAGACCAGGGTCCAGCAGGTCTTCATTAACCTCCCAGTGACATGCACTTGCTTGCCACAGAAATCCGTGTCCCTCACTTTTTCTCTCCAGAGTCCAGAGCCTGGTCAAATCATCCCATTTCATAATCACAAGGAATCTTCCAGATCATCTATCCAGGTGCCCCTCTCATGATCCAGATGAGGAAACAGAAGCCTGCGAGGTTAAATGGTGTGCCCAAGGGACCACAGGTTGTTAGCCGCAGCTGAGGGGGCCACCACTTCTGCCACCCCAGGAAATATTCCAAAGCAGGAGCTCCTGGGGACCTGGAATTGTATTTGAGTTTCTTCATCCTTATAAGGAAATCACGATTTTTCAATTTGTGTCCATGACCATCTATTTTTAAAAAAAGCAAATATCAGGGCCCAGCTGTGGGGAGGAGTGTACTTTTATTTGGGTAATTCATAAGTAAAATATCATTAGAAGGGGAAACAGGTCCAATTTTCCCTTTCCTTTGCTCCATTCCTGTTTGACCCATATAGGCTGAGTTGATATCAATATAAACCGACTGTTTCAAGCTCATGGCCCCAAATTACACCTTCATTCTTGTGTCCCTCTTCATGGGACTGGGGAGGGTACTGAAAATAGGCAAGGTGAGGAGGTACCTGGGTTGTTGACAGCTAATGAAGTAGATTCTTTCTTAGAAACATCCCCCAGGGACGGCTCCAACGAGCACTTGTTAAGTGACAGTTAAAGTGAAGAGAACAGCGGGACTGCAGTAGATGTGAAGAGGTTGATGCTGCCCACATCCGTTTCCATACCACTTTCTCACCTCCAGCAACATGCACTGCCATAGAGTAATGCTCAGAAAGGACCCAGAGTCCCAACAAGGGACTTCCTTCCTCTGGTCCTTCAGACTCAGAGTGTTCCTCTGGCCCATCTAGAGAACCAATAATGACTTGTCTGGCCCAGCGTCACACACACCAAGTTGTTGACTGGTCTCCTGGTGAGTTGGAAGTAGGTTAGTGAAGGAAGAAAGTGATGCAGGCGTTTATGGGGTCACGGACATGCCCGTTACAGATCGTCGGGTAGTGAGATCAGAACACCTTGGAAGCTTTCAATGCCGTTTTCTAACCCAAACGGCCACCTCCCGCCCTGTCATCTCTCCTCTCCTCACCCTCCTCCGCCCCCCCAAGAAAAACCTTTTAGGGAATAAATTTAAAATAAGAGGTGTGGGATAATTAGACCCCTTAGAAGAGGAGACACTGTTGCTTGGCAAGTCCCCACGGGTGCCTGTGTCACCGCTTCATGACTGCCCCCTTCCGAGCATCCAAGCTTGGGTGATGCAGAGCGGTGACCGCAGGCTCCGCCGTCCTGAGTGTGTCTGTCTGGTCGATGCGGGCGGTTTTCTCTGTTTGCGGTTATTTTTATTTATTTCCTAAACTACAGAGCCAGTGTGCTTACACCGTCTCAGTGGTCTGTGGAAAGTGTTTCGTGGATGCACTAAAGGCAGATTCTTGGCGTCCTCTATTAATGTTGTCTCGTTGTAGCTTTTTAAAAATCTTGCAGTCCAGGAAAAGTGGGGAGGGGGTTAATGGATGAGAGGCGTGGTCCGTGTCAGAGGTTGATGGCCCCCAAGGACCACTTTTCTACTTTTCTCGGTGGATCTGGAATCTGGAAAAGGAGGAAGAGCCGGGGCTTCCCTGGCGGTGCAGCAGTGAGGACTCCGCGCCGCCAACTGCAGGGGGCGCGGGTTCAATCCCTGGTCGGGGAGCTAAGATCCCGCAAGGCGCGCGGCCGCACAGCAAAGGGGGAGGAGCCACGTTCCCTACGTTCAGCAGTCAGCCTCCCCCCAAACTGCCGGCCGTCCCACCTCGTGCGAAGAATGAGAAGGGAACTAGATCCCGCATGCCACAACTAAGAGCCCGCATGCCGCAACTAAAAGATTCCGCACGCCACAACCAAAGATCCCGCGTGTCGCCCGGTATTTCCTCCATGTCCCTGATCACAGTGCGAGGAGAGGGAGGACGAGGTCTCTGCCTCTCCAGGGGCCAGGCCAGCGTGGAGCCTCGGGGACCTCAGCGGGGCGCCTCGGGGACCTCAGCGGGGCCTCTGGTTCCTTCTGTGGCAGCCACGCCAGAGGAACGAAGGGCATCTCTGCTCCCGTGCCGGGGGGCGAGGCAGCAGCCGGCTTGGCCAGTTCTGTCTGTAACGGCGGCGTCCCCACCCTTCCTCCAGTGTTAAAGGAACAGTTACCCCGCCCCGGGCTCCCCTGGCCGTGGGGGGCCCTCTGGGCGGCCGCAGCATCGGCGGGTGACGCCCTCCCTCCAGCTCACGGAGGCCCGTGCGGGGCCTCGTCCTGGGAGCGGCCGCACACGGAGTCCGGTGCACCTGCCGCGGCCGCAGTGGGCTTTCCACCCCTTCCTTCCCTCAGCACGTCCCTGTGTGGCGCCTGTGATGTGTCAGTCCCTCGCGTAGGTTCTAGGAGATAAGACCAGTGAACTCCTGCCCTGTAAGTACGCTCACCTCCAGGGGGGACCTCTTTATATGCAAGACAGAGCCAGAACTTTTTACCCTTCCGTCGTTTTTTACCCCTCGTTCCTTCCTCCCAGCATCTGTTCCCCTGTCTTACCACAAGTGCAACCTCACCTCCTCTCAGCCTCTCACCTTCTCACACCCCAAACTGAATTCTGCACCCAGCCTGGAGGGAGTCTGGCGATGCTGCGCGCAGACACCCCTGAGCCCAGTGGGTCCCAATCTCTAACGAGCGGAAGACGCACCAAGAGGGTGTGTTAACTCAGTCGGCGGGTCTCAGGGAGCGTCCGGGTGACCGCGATGCAGGAGACCCTTGGCTGTACCTTCTTCCCATCCAGTGTGTGTGGTTCCTGCGCCGTCTAAGGGCATCGTGGTCCCCGCCTCCAGAGACGGGATGGTTCTGACGCGGTGGGCCGCGGGCCAGAGGGAGCATCCGCCACGCGAGGCCGGCCTTCCTCTTGGTGATCGTTTCCCCCGCGGTCCGGCCATCTGGGATTTGAGTCGCGTGCCTCCGCTGCTCAGGAGAGAAGGTAGAGGCCTGTGACGTCTGCGGCTCGATGGGGCTTGTGTTTGTGTGGGTCCCTTTGGTCTGCAGCCTCCAAACAGACCTGGGGTCTCAGGCCCTTCAGTGATGCTGTGGGCAAAGGGGCCCCTTCACTGAGGGTCGGGTCCTGCCTTCTCGGAGTCCTCGTTTGCCCCGCCGGGAGGTGCTGCCAGCGTGTGTTCAGTCCTAGGGGAAGAAGTAAGAGCTTTTCAGACCTTGGTTTATCGGACTCGGAGGCCACCAAGCCTAGCCGCGGGGTCTGCCGAGACCCCCGATACGTGACCACGCGGCAGCCTCTGCTTTCCTGTTCCCACAAACGGGGGGAAGCTGGGCCCGCTGTGCAAGCCAGTCCTTCCCCACCCTGACTGCCCCTCTCGGCCGCCACCGACTGGCCCCCGCTTGGGTCTCTGGAGCTACAACAACTCTCTCTCTGTGTCAGGACCTCAGACTGTTTCCTCCCTTAGCCTTCTCGTCTCTAGGCGAACTTTTACCTTCCTGTCACCTGTTTGTCTCTCAGCTTGGCTTTCAGGCCGGCTCACCTCTTCCGAACCCTCTCAAAGCTGTACCCCCAGATGGAGTCTCCTGAGAACCAGCCTGATGATAAAGGCCGGAGAACCGGTCATTAGCTGAGCAGTCACCTCCCCAGGGGAGAAGATGCTGAATCTTCAGATGTTGCAAATTGATGTGAAAAGAATGTAATCCCTCCTTGTGGGAACAAAATCCTCCTAGAGGCCACTGACTCCCCTTGGCTTCCGGCCCCTTCTTCCATCTTCAGAGCTGCCATGTCTTCGTGCTGCTGTCTCTCTGCTTCTCTTTCCAGCCCCCGATAAGAACTCTTGTGTTTACATGGGGCCCACGCAGATAATCCAGGAACATCTCCCCATCTCAAGGTCAGCCAAATCACAACTTCTAATTCCTCTGGGTCATGTAACCTGACATGTTCACAGGTTCCTGAAATTCGGACATGGACCTCTTTAGGGGGACAGTAAATTCTGCCTACCTTAGAGAACAAGAGTAGTGATACTTACCTCCCTCTCTATAAACATTGCCCTGGAGACCTAAATAAACTTAGTTTACCTCCCCAGTCATGCAGAAGTTAGAACAAAAAGAGAACAGAGAGGGCTTCCCTGGTGGCGCAGTGGTTGAGAGTCCGCCTGCCGATGCAGGGGACACGGGTTCGTGCCCCGGTCCGGGAAGATCCCACGTGCCGCGGAGCGGCTGGGCCCGAGAGCCGTGGCCGCTGAGCCTGCGCGTCCGGAGCCTGTGCTCCGCGACGGGAGAGGCCACAGCGGGGAGAGGCCCGCGTACCGCAAAAAAAAAAAAAAAAAAAAAAAAGAGAGAACAGAGAGCGGGAAGGCCTTTCTCAGGCACCCATGGGTGTCTCATATTTCAATTCAGGGGCCCCGACTCTGGCCCGGAGGACGTCAGGGCCTCCCGAGTGTGTGCAGTCAGATGGGTCACCCTTGTCCCCAGAAGGGAAATCAAGGCCGCTGGGGGCTGGGAGAAGCAGAGACCAGGGGACTCTTTCCTGGGAAGTGAAGCAAAGGTCCTTTCTCTCTGGAAAGCTGAGAAAAAGAGAATAAGCTTTTCTCTCTGGCACAAATAAACATAAAAAGAAAACAAATGGAACATCTTTTTAAAATTCAGGTAAGATTAGGCTTGCTTGTTATACTGGTTTAAGAAAGTTTTCCAAACAGCCCTTCTCGCACAGTTGTGAGTGTCTTGCTGTTTGGGTCCCCGATTGGCCACACAGCTGGAGAGGGTCCCGTCCTGTACCTCCGCACCGTGTGCACCACGCACACCCCTCTGCTTCCTCCTCCTCTTCCCCAGCCAGTGCGTGCGTTTCCTGGGAGGACCAACCGGAAATGAGAGAGTATGTGTGAAGGACTTATTGATGTAAGAGAAACAAATCCTTGGGCTGAGGGTATGAGTGAGTCCAGTTCTCAGCTCTGTGCTGAACAGAAGTTCTTCTGGGGGCTCTTCTAGCACTGTTTCCTCCTTCCCTTCCTTCCTTCTTCCTTCCTTCCTTTTCCTTCCTGCCTTCTCTCCCGCCCCTGTTCTCTCCCCCCCTCCCCCCCCTTCCTCTCCCCCTCCTACCTCCACCTCCC
>NC_041224.1:26220009-26228537 GCF_002837175.3 Physeter macrocephalus | reverse complement strand
CCCCCTCCTACCTCCACCTCCCACCTCCCCCTCCCCCTCCCCCCCCTCTGCTCCCTCTGTCTCCCAGCATAGCAAGGGATCAGATGACCTGGGCCCTCCATCTGTGACCTGCAGTTTTGACCTGAGTCAAGAAGCTCTTCTAGACACATCATTCAGCAAGGCATCCCCTGGCTCTGAGAAGAAAACACCCATTTTATCACTTAGATTAGGGATGGGTGTTTGGGGGATTCCTGAGCTTGGAGTCTTTCCGTCAATGAACTGACCTGGTCACATGAAGAAAGTGATTCCATAACAGGCAGAGATGTACTTCCTCACCATCAGTCTCCCCCTCCCCCGGCCCCTCTCCCTCTCCAGCACCCCACTCTCCCCGTCCCGTAGTTTTTGTTTTTTTCTTATGGCTGCTTTGGGTCTTCGTTGCTGCGCGCGGGCTTTCTCTAGTTGCGGCAGGCAGGGGCTACTCTTCATTGCAGCGCGTGGGCTTCTCACTGCAGTGGTTTCTCTTGCTGCAGAGCATGGGCTCTAGGCGCCCAGGCTCAGTAGTTGTGGCGCACGGGCTTAGTTGCTCCGCGGCATGTGGGATCTTCCCGGACCAGGGCTTGAACCAGTGCCCTTCCCCAGACCAGTGCCCTGCACTGGCAGGCGGATTCTTAACCACTGCGCCACCAGGGAAGCCCCTCCTCCTGCAGTTTTTTCATCCAGAGGCACAGAACTGCATTTCCATGTGAGGTCATAGACACATGGCTCTGGTGTGTTGCTTGGCCATTTCACTTCCTGGCTGGCTAGCTGCTCAGAACCTCTTGGGGCTGCTTGGTGGTCTTGAACTGGTGGTACAGCAGGCATGAAACATGGCGTGTGACAGGGTCTGTCCTCGCTGCCCGGGAGCTGAGGTGGCTCTGCTCCCCACCCGCCTTCCTCTCGGCTTTGTCGTGCGGCCTCTCCTTCACGTGGAGCAGCCTTCGACTGAAGGAGGTGCTGTGGGCAAAGCTGAGCCAACATTTATTTACCAGTGTCCCTTTGGCGTCTTGTAAACAGTTTAACTGAGAAAGCGGAGGATACAGTTCTCAGTGGAGACAGAGGGGAATTTTAGGTGGGCAGAATGCAGTTACCCAAGGCAGCATCCTGCCAGTCTGCCAGCACAGAAATAGGAAGATAGGCGTGTTGGTGGCATTTAATGTGTCTCTGTCTTTTGTGTCTAGGGGCTTTTCTCTATCGTGTTTCTCTTGAATATTTGGTTTTGAAGTATTTGATCGAGATTTGGCTGTATGACAAATTTGAGTTTTCCTTTTGCTTTAAACAGATTGTTTGCTAGAACTCAGAAGGTTCTTAAAGGCAGCTAGATACACAGTCGAGATATCTTTTCCAATTTAGACTCAAACCGGGCTGAATTTTCATTGTATTGTCCAAAGCACTGGAGCACATGGAGTCTTCTCATTTTAAGGCAAGTTAACTTAGTTCAATTAATCTCATGTTTGATTCCTCTCCCTCCTATTTTTCACCCTCTCCCCATCAGTCTACTGGAACCATCCAAGAACAGCACAACCCCTACAGTGCACTGTAGCCACTCTTCCTGGGTTTTAAATAAATAGAAAAGCAAGACATAAAGAGACCTCTCACTTGCATATTGTTCCTTTTTTTTTTTTCTTTATTGGAGTAGAGTTGATTTACAATGTTGTGTTAGTTTCAGGTGTACAGCAAAGTGATTCAGTTATACATATACATATATCCATTCTTTTTCAGATTCTTTTCTCATATAGGTTACTACAGAATATCGAGTAGGGTTGCCTGTGCTATGTAGTAGGTCCTTATCAATTATCTATTTTATGTATAGTAGTGTGTATATGTTAATCCCAAACTCCTAATTTATCTCCCCTGCCCCACCGTCCCCTTTGGTAACCATAAGTTTGTTTTCTATGTCTGTGAGTCTGTTTCTGTTTTGTAAATAAGTTCATTTGTATCATTTATTTAGATTACACATATAAGTGGTATCATATATTTGTCTTTCTCTGTGTAACTTACTTCACTTAATAGGATAATCTCTAGGTCCACCCATGTTGCTGCAAATGGCATCATTTTGTTCTTTTTCATGGCTGAGTAATATTCCATTATATCTATATACTGCCTCTTCTTTATCTGTTCATCTGTCGATGGACATTTAGGTTGCTTTCATGTCTTGGCTGTTGTAATAGTGCTGCAAAGCACTCAGTCTTTAACTATAGCCCCACTTTGCCTCCAGTTTTCTGTTTTTAAAAGAGAACAATGAAACTGTGGCAGTGTGTTGTTTACAGCCATAGTCTCATCTTTAAGCACCTGCCGGGCCAAGCTAATACACTTTACCTGTTCCTCCTCAGGATGCCCATGCTAACCTTCGTGGTCCCTCTCCTGCACCACCGTTTAGATACAGGGCGACCCCCGCCAAGGGGTGGTGCAGAGGATTAGAGACTCACGAGGTCTGTGCGGGAAACGAACCTGAAAAGTTCACGTTACAGAGACTGAGGTCATAAGGCCCTGTCGTAGGTGTCGGGTCTCCAGCAGCTATGAGGAATACCCCACATCAGCATGGTGACAGGTCACGTGAGGCTTCTAGGAACGTGGTGGCGTCCCTGCTGATAAGCGACCTTCTCCAGATTAGCAACCTTGAGGGTGCGGGTACCCACCCTTCTCCATCATTGCTGCGAATGGCACCCGGGTCTGGGGGCCTTTCTGATGATGACAGTGGCTTGTACGTGTTTCTCAGATGAGTGCCAGAGAGCATCCTGACCCAGGTGCTCAGCTTACTCCCCTCCATGCCTCCTCCCAGGTTGCTTCACGTTCATTTCCTGTGCTGTTGGAGGACTGTGTCATCTCCTCACCCTCGTCCTTTCCATTCCTTTCCCTTTTCTTAGATCTGAATGAAGCGTCTGAGGGAGGTAAAGAAAAACAGAGCCCTGAATAAAATAAGGGTTTTGTGCCCGTCACTGCACACTGGCCCTGGAATCCTTTCATGAGCTACCAAAGACACAGGTTTTCGCGAAATTGTATTAAGGTCCTTTGCAATGCAAGCAGTTGACCCAGTTTTCTTTCCCTCCAAAATGATTGTCAAGTCTATGCTGTCTCATTCTAGTCTAGCCAGTCCAGCTCTACGGTTGCTGTTTGCCTGGTATATACTTTTCCACCCTTTTACTTTCAACCTGTTTGTGGCTTTGAATCTAAAACGTGTCTCCTATAGACAGTGTAGACAGATCTGGTTTCCTTTCATTCTTTGAACCTATTTATAATGGCTGCTTTGATGTCTTTGTCTGCTAAGAACAGCGTCTGGGCCGTCTCAAACTGTTTCTGTTGCCTGCTTTCTTTCCTGTGTGTGGATCACACTTTCTCATTTCTTTGCACATCTCATAATTTGTGAGCAACTCGACATTTTATTCTGGACACTGATCCTCCCTAACCTCCCCCACCAAACCCAGCTGCTTCTTGTTTGCTCATTTGCTTAGTGACTTAGCAAGTGAAGTTTATTCCCCTACAATATGCTTCTGATGTCAGTCCTTAGAGAACACAGCCTCAGGCTGTGAGTGGCATTCTTATATTTCCTTTTTTAAATGGCATAATTCTTCCAAATGGCTCTCTTTGAATGCCTTTCGCCTGTTCAGTTTCTGGCTGGTCTGTTTCTATTGCTATCCCACCCAGCCTTCATTAATTTCTAGTTGTTTAATCTGTTATTTTTGACCCTGGGCATAAATGGCCACCACAGTCTGATTCTGTTAAAGTCAGGCCCCTCCATAGGGAAAGTCTTCAAGGCCATTCCTTGAAGCTTGCTGTGACCCCAGGAACACTCTTCTTATCTCTCTGTTTCTCTGGTTTTCTCTGTTAAACTTCTGGGTGGTCTACCATTTTGTTCCTCTTAATGGCCCACCACCAAAATATCTATTGTTTTCCATGGTGCCTTAGGCTTGAACTTCCCCGCACTGTGTTCCAAATAAATTCATTCCTCTTAGGGAAAGTTATGGAGCTCTCTGTTCTTGTGACCTCTCTCTCTGTGGGCAGACCCTCTTTGCCACTGCCCTGGAGCTGAGGGCAGGGACAGCAACCTGCTTTGCTTCAAGCAACCCCTGGCCTACAAGAGGGGTTGATGCAGGAGGGCAGTAGCACCTGCTCTTCTCAGCTTGCTTCTCTGGGCATAGAAACTGCCCCCAGAAGCAAGATGGGATGAGGGTAGTTGGGCCCAGTCTTGTCCGAGTGCTGTGCCTGGGGTTGAGCTTCCACCCTCTGAGTACAGGCTGGTTTGAGGAAAGGACTCAATACTTCTTGACCTGCAGTAGAGTTTCTGCAAAACAGGGCCAGTGAAGAAGGATGGTTAGAAAGGCCAGTGGTCTACCCCTCCCTAGGAAAAACCATCGCTATAGTTTGGGAGCTGAAAAGAGCCCCCATCTTCTTGACCTCAACCTCCTGGGGTAGAGCTTCTGTTACGCTGAGCTTGGGGGAGAGGAGGAGAGGGGATAGCACAACCTGCTGGTTATGGCTCAAATGTCACAAACTCCTGCTTTTCCCACTGAGATTTAGTCAGTTTTCTTGAGAAAGTAATTTCTTGGGACTTCCCTGGTGGTCCAGTGGTTAAGAACCCACCTTCCAATGCAGGGGACGCGGGTTCGAGCCCTGGTCAGGGAACTAAGGTCCCACAGGCGCGGGGCAGCTAAGCCTGCACGCGGCAACTACAGAGCCCGTGCACCACAATGAGAGAGAAGCCCACGCCGCAGCAAAAGATCCCGTGTGCCGCAACTAAGACCTGACGCAGCCAAAAAAAAAAAAGCAAGCAAGAAATTTCTTTTTCTTTCAAGGATCTTACAATACTTTAACTCAAAAAAGCCCCCCCCGCCGCCGCAACCCATGGGAGGTGTATTCATGTTGTCGTTTATTTTAGCTCTAACTTGGTTTGGTTTGGTTTGGTTTGGTTTGGTTTGAATTTCAGTCCATTGCTATTTTATATAGCATTTATTTAGGTATGCCCATATATTTACTCCATCCTTATTATTCCTCCTTCTTTCATCTGGGATCATTTCTCCTTCAGTTGGAAGTATATCCAGTAGAACTTCAGTTAGAGAGGGTCTAATGGTGAAAAAGTCTCTTAGCTTTTGTGTGAAAAGTACTTCTTTATTTTGTCCTAGTTTATGAAATACATTTTTGCTGGATATTCTAGCTTGACGGTTAATTTATCTCAGCACCTTTTACTAACTTGGTTACATTATTAACCGTTTAGATGTCAGGTACTGAGATGTCTAATTGTGGTCTTTTGAGGTTTTTTTTTCTCTCTGGTTGTTTTTTAAATCTTCTTTTCTTTGGTGTTCTGCATTTTTTGCTGTGGTGCATCTAATTATGTATTTTCATTTTTCCTGATTGAAATTCACTGGGACCTTTGAACACGTGGATGTGGGAGAGAATCTTGTATCAGTTCTGGAAAATTCTCAGTCATTAACTCTTTACATATTGCCTTTTCCCTGTTCTCCCTTTTCCTTCAGGAACTTCAGCTAGACATATGTCAGACTAGTCCATGTCCCTTAATCTGTTATCTTTTCTTTCTCAGTTACGTATAATCTCCTCAGGTCTGTCTTCCAGCTCACCAAATTCTCTCTGTGACTGTATCTAATATCCTGTTAAACCTGTGTATCCATTGAATTTTATATTTTGATTATGTTTTTTCACTTCTAAGACTTTTATTTAATAATTTTATCAGTATACTTGGTCATTTATTATAATCTTTTTTTTTTTCATTTTCCACCCTTTTTAAATTGTGCAAACATGTTAAATG
Organism: Physeter macrocephalus; assembly: GCF_002837175.3. Taxonomy (NCBI): domain Eukaryota; kingdom Metazoa; phylum Chordata; class Mammalia; order Artiodactyla; family Physeteridae; genus Physeter; species Physeter macrocephalus. The sequence goes on along the minus strand of NC_041224.1, from coordinate 26,222,761 downwards.
TACCTCCATTCTATTGTGTGCTAATAATTCCAATATCTGAAGTTTTGGTGGATCTAAATATGGTGTCTGTCTAACTCTGTCTCTGCTGCTCTTACTCTTGGTACTTGTAATTTTTTTTTCTTGTGAGCTTAACTATCTTGGAACCTTATTTCTGAGAATTCTTTGCTGAAAATGGGCCTTTTCAAGGTTGACTTATAGTTGATTCTGAAGGGTTCTGGAAGACAGTACAAGCTAGGGACCACTTTAAATTGCTGGCTTGAGCAGTTTTGACCAGTCAGATAAAGTTGGTTTGCAAATTGATGTGAGGGCTGGTTGGTTATATATTATCAGAGGGAAATTCCCCTTTGCCATACTCCGCACTAAGTTTTGAGACAGGCAGTTTTCCTTACAGTTTCTGAAGTGAGAGTATATCTTGTTCACTGACTGTTTAGCCTTTTAGTGTTCCAGACTTACTGGTGGGGAAGTCTCTTCTTAGATGCTTTACCTCAGGTGGGCCCTAGGCTTTCTTGTATTTCTTACGTACTGGGAAGCTTTGAGAACTGAAGCTCAAATTTATCTGGTTCACCAAATGCCCTTAAGGGGAGAGCTACCTTCAATGCTCTACTTACTTCTCTGGGTGCCATCTTTCACTTACATCATTGATTTCTGAGTATTTCTTACTAAATGGTCAGTTATTGATGCAATTTAAAAATATGTTTTAAAATATCTTATTAAGCATTTTAGTTTTTTTCAGTGGGAGAGTCTCTCTGGTAACCTAGACCACCTAACTGCCAGAAATTGAAGTCCCCCCACCCTGCTTTCCCATAGAAAAATACACTTCTGTTTGACATCATTCTACATGTGATAGCTCTTAACAGATTGTTGTGCCGGTGAGTAAGGGGTAAAAACTATCCCTAAGGCATGTTCTGATTCTAAGCCAGTAATAAAGGCCTGAAGAGTTTTCACACAATTTTAGGTGACACCAGGGAAGAACTTCTAGAATGGCAGTATGAGGATATCTGTGGACTTTTTCCCAGTGAAAGACCCATAACTGGTGAAAATTATTTTAAAAAATCAACCACTTAAAGTCTCTAGAAATTGTCTTAAGCATATACACGAATGGAGAAACACTCTAGAAAATGTTCTGGCAAAGAATAAAGATAATGTTAACTTTGATGCTTGTAAGTTATGTGTGACTTAAAATTTTTATGGTACTACATAAAAGGATAGAAATATTAAATATTACCTCCCCAAAAAAATATTACCTCCAAATATTAAATATTACCTCCAGTAGTAGAGGGGGAAAATGGAGTGTGGAAAAAAACCAACAAGTAATCCTAAAGGTAGGCAAGAAGGAAGAGAAAAAATGTAATATAGGCAGGACGTATACCACAAAATTTAAATAGTTCTGCTAAAAGACTATCAAATTATTAGGCTGTATTCTGTTTTTGAAAACCTGTTTATATATTGATTATAAGAGATAGAGCCAAAATATAAACAGACAAAAATAAAAAGATGGCAGAAGATATACCATGCAAATAACAAAAGAAGGTCTGGTGCTGCTTTTTTTTTTAACATCATATAAAACAGACGTCAAGGTAAAACTAGAAATAAAGAGATCACCACAAAAAGTTTATTTCAACAGAAGATACAGTGATCCAGAAACATCTGTGGAAGTTGTAAAGTAGCTTCAAGAGGTACTCCCCCAAATTTACATATTTACATGGAGTAATTGGCATCACCATAGTGGAGGATTTTCACGTGCTTCCCTCAGTAACTGACAGATCAAGCAGACAAAGAAATGGGACTTAAATGTAAATGCTCCTGATTTTTAAAATTTATTAAGAAGAAATTATGAGTAATTTTATACCAATATAAATTCGAAAACTTCAGTGAAATATACAAATTCCTAGAACGCTATAACCTTAATAAAACTGATGCAAGAGGAAAGAGAAAAGTGGTTTGGGGTTTTAAAAGAAAATGTCCTCAATTTTTAGAGTTGCATACTGAAGTATGTAGGGATAAGATGGAAGTAGGAAGTAGGGTGGTTCTCAGATATTCTAGAATCTGGAGATGAGTTTGAAGGAATTTGTCACTATCGTCTCTTCTTTTGTGTGTACTTGAGAAGTTTCATAACACAAAAGGACTATAGAAACATTGACTTGATTATGTATAATTTTATTTTAAAAAGAGAAAAGACGTACACATTATGAGGAGTCAGAAGCTAATGCCATACATGGGCAGAAATGTGTCAAGGTGGGAAATTCATTTTTCAGGCATTTGATCTAGCCTCACCCCGAAGGAATCCCAAGCAAGGTGCATTGCAAGCAATACTGTGTGGTTTCTGAAGGCACAGCAGGAATGAGCTCCATCTGGGCAGGAACATTCCGGCAGGATGGACTGAAGTTCCTGGCCATCCTAGAAGGAAGGAAGTTCACACGCTCACAATGATTCCACAGCTAGAAGTGGATCAAGCGGCACTTTTATCAGTGGTCAGGGTTTCGCTTAGCTTTTATGTCTATCACCGGGATAAAGTGAGATAATATATGTGAAAAAAGTCAGCAGGCTATCAAGCTATACAAATGTAAGATACCTGAAATGTTATTTACATTGTAAGTGTAAAAGGGATTAGGGAGGGGCTTCCCTGGTGGCGCAGTGGTTGAGAGTCCGCCTGCCGATGCAGGGGACACAGGTACGTGCCCAGGTCTGGGAGGATCCCACATGCCGCGGAGCGGCTGGGCCCGTGAGCCATGGCCGCTGAGCCTGCGCGTCC
>NC_041224.1:26184025-26219990 GCF_002837175.3 Physeter macrocephalus | reverse complement strand
CCGAAAAAAAAAAAAAAAAAAAAAAAAAAAAAAAAGGGATTAGGGAGGACAGCAACTTTGGAGAACATTTTAGTATTTCTTCAAAATGGTAAACATAGATTTATCATATGACCCAGCAGTCCCACTCCTAAGTATGTACTCAAGAGAACTGAAGATATATCTGCCCAGAAACTTGGGTACAGATATTCACAGCAGCATTATCCATAATAGCCCCAAAGTGGAAACAATCAAAATGTCCACAACTGATGAATGAATAAACAAAGTGGAGTGTTTCCACACAATGGAATATTATTCCGCAATAAAAAAGGATAAAGTACTGCCATGTGCTACAACGTGGATGAACCTTGAAAACATTTTGCTAAGTGAAAGAAGCCAGGTGCAAAAGACCACATATTTTATGATTCCATTTATATGAAATATCCAGACTAAGCAAATCCACAGAGACGGAAAGTAGGTCAGTGGTTGGCAGCGTCAAGGGAGAGGGGAGAATGTAGAATGAGTGCTAATGAGTATGGGTTTCTTTAGAGGGTCATAAAAATGTTATAAACTTAGTGGTGCTGGTTGTACAACTCTGTGACTATACTGAAATCAGTAGATCGTATACTTTCAAGGAGTCGATTTTATAACATAAATTATATTCCAATAAAGCGGTTATTTAAAGGGGGAGGGGGAGAGGGGAAGGAGAGTTCGGACCAAAATGGTTTTATCGCGTATCACTCCCCGCTTCTGTAAGCACCACTACCTGGGTCCTGAAGTCGTCTGTCAAACCCAGGGATTTTTTTTTTAAAGCTTCGCTGAGAAAATGCCAAGTCTGAAGCATAAGCAATATGAAAGCCAAGAAACGCCATTTTACTCCCCCTTCCCCGCCCCCTTTTTTGTGCGGGTCATTTGTTGAGAGGTTTCTAAGGTGGGGCTGGTGAAGGACCCGCCAGCCAGGAGGATGGGCTTCCTACCCTGGACTGTCCCCTACTAACCAGCAATGCACATGTTCGCTGGCTGGCACAGCAGAGCTGTGATGCTTTTTTTCCACCAGATCTCATTGTCACAGTTGCCACAAGGACGATCCCGTGTCTTTCACACCAAAACCCTAAGCGCAACTCCCAGACTGCCCATGGTTGAAGGCTCCCCGGCTCCGTCTGCTGTGAGGGGGACAGACTACTTCCTGGGCCAGCTGGCTGTCACTCATCCTGTGCTTTCTCTCCCGGGTTCCCTGTCTGTCTTTTGTTTTGCAGTGGCTGCTTCAACCCCCAACTCCACTGCTGGTGCAGCCATGAATTCTCTGACCTCTCTCGGGACTCTGCAAGGCTTGGCAGGAGCCACTGTCGGACTGAATAACATTAATGCACTAGCAGGTACCATCAACAGTGAGCGTCTGCTGCTCTGGTGGACAGCCTCCCCCCAAATTCTCCACAGACAGTGGCCAGCCAGAGACCACCTAAAAAGGCTACGTCACGGGGAGAGCTGAAGCTTGGGACGGAGGAGCAGGGGCGCGTGTTTTGACAAGCGTAGGCTGCCTACCTTTGTTTTGTCTCCAGGAATACCCCACCCTCACCACCCCAAGTCTTTTGTAACGTGTAGACCGTGTACGTAGCCATAGGTCTCTGTGGTTGACAGGTATCTGCGGGTTTCGAGGGCTTTGGTTTGGTTCTAGTTTGGTTCCCTTCTTCTGAGAGGAGGAAGTGTGTTATAGAAGAAAAATCAGTGGGCTAGAAATCAGGACGCATGGGGCCAGCCCCCAGTCACCTGCAGAATCTGAGGCCAATCACTGCCCCCAGCTGGACTTCAGGGTCCCATCTGAAAATCGAAAGTTCTGCATCAGATGATCTTAAGGATCCCCTCCAGCTCTAAAACCCAAAGGTCCGTGGCGATTATACAGGAGGAGAAATGAGGCCTTGGAAAGCAGGAAACAAGGCTGAGCGGCGAGGAGCCGCCCCCGCAGGTACCATCTGGAGTCTTTATCAAGCCCCCGGAGTCAGGGGTCACCCTACAGCAGTGCATCTGCTAAGGGCCCCGTTCCACCAACGCAGGTTGAAGCAGAGTGAGGCCAGTTGCTTACAGAATTACTTAGCTCTGAAGCGTACAGACTCACCAGAGCCCTCTAAGTTCTGTCTACACAGCCTACCCATTTCCGGCATTCTAGGTCTGTGGGGAGAATAGTGCCCGGCCAGAGGATGAGTCATATTCGAGGCTCGAGCTTAGCCTTGGCCCCTCCAATTGGGGAAGGTCCTCGGTCCACAGAAGGGACACCTCAGTTGCCTTTCCCTCAGCCTGGGCCCGCACCCCTACCCCGTGCCTGAGAATAGCCACATCCGGAAGGACCATGACAGCCTGACTCGGGGACCTAATTACCTACCGGGCGACCCAGCCTCTGCCCATTTTAAGCATTAAGAAAAGGGTCCTTGGCAAGTTGCCTTATTTTAAGCCATGATTGACTAAGCGTACAGTTTTTAAAGGGTGATCAAGCAGTACAGTTTTTTTAAAAGCAAAAAAAAAAAAAACCACCCCAATAATTCTATATCTTCACATCCCAAAAGAATACCTTGCAATTTGTTTGGTAAAGAAGCACCTAGAACTCATCCAAGTGAAGACTTAACTTTTATAATCCAGATAAGAGGATAAGTCATACATTTAGAGGTAGGAAATGTGTTCAGGTTTTATTAAATCCGTTTATTCCAATGCTTTGGGGAAAGCAGTCATAACCTTGGACTGAGTTTTATCTGACCAAAGGCCAAAAAGAGCAGACAAGAAAAAGATTTCTTTCCTTCCCGACCAGATAGCTGTCGATTAGCAGGCACGTGTTGAATGAAGTGGTGGCCGCGTGACAGCAGAATGTTTTACTGCAGTGAAGCTGCCTCCAGCTGCCCTCCTGCCAGCAGCCCTCATGGCCTTGCCTCCTGTTTCTGACCTTGTTCTGCAGACGCTCCAACTCACTTGTCCTTCCCCTCGGTCGCAGACGTGTGTTTGCACACATCCCTTCCTGCTGCTTCTCTTGCCCCAGGACCTAGTTCCCCTAAAACAAGGAATTAGATTCGATCGCCTGCCTGTCCTTGGTCTGCACAGTAACAGGCCAGTGGGAATGGCTGTCCTCCTCAGCACGTGCTCATGACCGCTGTGTGTTGTCTGTGTGGTCCTGCCTCTCTCCGTCCTGTTCTGTTGTCCTTTGCGGGGATTTTCCCACCGTTATCATGAGCGACTGGAGAGGGACTGTGTTGAATGGCGGAGAGACCGTGGGTAGTTCCTGTGTGGGACCTGTGTTATTGCAGTTTTGCTCCTGGCAAGAAAAACAGCCTTAAACTGTTTTGTTTTTTAAATGCGTTGCCACTGGGTTAATGTAAGTATATATAGGTCAAGGGAAATTAAGACTGTTTCTAGTTTCAAATAACCCCTACTAGACAGTATGAACCTGAAAAATGTTTAATCAAACCAAAAGTCACACACAAAGAAAAATACATTCCTTCTGATTGGGGAAATTACTATCAGAGCTATTTAACAATCCCGGCACCGGCCTGGAGCCTAAGATTTGCTTTCTCAAATACCGAGAGAAAACCTTCTAATATAGAGTGTCCTCTTCCTTAACAGACATGATGATGCTACCTGTCCTACTGGATAAGAAGGTAGTCAACAAACGGTTACCTGGACAGAGGCAGCTTGACAAATAGTTGGCCACAGCTTCCATAGCATCACCGTTTCCTCCCCCACTCCACCCAGGAGCCATTACTTGCTACCGTAAGGAGAGTTTTCTGGTTTTCTGAGTAAAGCCACCTCTTTTCCATGGACGAAGGAGCCATGGAGAAAGTAGGTAGATGGAATCCAGTTAATTCCCAACTCATCCTGGGAGAATTTGACTGCCTTCCCTCCCAGAGGGCCTCTCAGCTCCCCACAAGATAAAGCTTCGGATGGTAGACCAGTAGCTGAACCAGACTGTTTGAGCTTCATACCCTTGTGCTTCCTTACACACTCATAGAAGGAGGGACTAAAAAAAGGACAGCGCTCTAAAGCTTAAAAGCGGAAATCAGCAAGATCAGGAGGAAGGAATGTGGGCAGTTCACTAACAGCTTTCCCTTCCGGATTAGTTGAGGGTTCTCCAGGCAGGTTTCGTATACTAACAGCTGAACGAAGATGAAGAAAATATTTTTTGCAGTTATATCCACCCAGGAATCTGTATCTGATTTTGTGCTTAAATGTATGTCAAGTGACATCCTTATTTTTCCTTTTTTAAATGAGCTAATTCTTCCACATGGCTTACCATATAGTGTTTAAAGTTATGATTATCTGCATATCACCAGCCACAAATGCCTGAGGAATAGTGTTCATGGAAATATTTTATGTAAAGGAGAGAAAAGATGCGATGCTTTGGGCATAGCGTTGCGGTGGCTTGTCACCCTTGGTATGCCTTGTGAAATTGCTGTTTTAATCTGTATTATTGGAATATATAAAGATACATGTAGTTAGGTACATACACAAGCACATACAACGTCACATACACTTGTGACCATATTATTAACACAGGCATGAGTACAAGTGCCACTAATTGTACCTATTCATATTCATCTACCCTGATTTTAGACATTTCTTAGACCTAAGTCCTCATTATCAGCTTGCAGCTTAGAAGGGTATATCTCATCTATACCAAAGAAAATTTATCCCAGCAAATAGATACAAATCTGTGAGAATATATTAATACATTCCTCACTTTTGCCCTTTCTTTCTTTGGTATAAAGCCTGGCCGAGGGGTGTGCAGATAACTGTAGTTGGCTTGTGGCACTCCGCCTCCGACTCTGCTTTTCAGCACCATCTTCATGCCGGCCACGCCAGACGTTCATGCTCCTCTTGATGGGTGGGTCCTTCTAGGTCATTTTCACAGGTTTACTCGATAGTCTCACAGCTCCCCGGGACTCCATCAGGGAGGACCTGGGAGAGTGGTTCAGTTAAAGCACGCGGTAGTCTGGACGCACGCTAATTTCATCGCTAGACTATCTGCAAAGACCTTCCCTCCCTCGTTGAGGTTTGCCAATCCGTTTGGCCTTTTCAAAGAAAGCCCTGCTCTTTTAAGGGGAAGCATTTTATTCAACTAACCTTCTTCAAACCTCTGTTTCGATTGTCCAAAGTGTTTAGATGGAATCAAGTACTAGCAGCTGAATTGACAAATGTTATCTTCAGTATAATGGCTGTTTAATACAGAATGACGTTAGATCATTGATAGGAATAACTCTCAAAAGTTGAAATCTTCCTTTGATGGTTTTTAAGATTCTACCTGGTAATCAATCACCTGTTCTGCCTTGGCCGTGGTAAACACACACCTCAGAAAAAATTAGAATAGACTCCTTCATAATAAGAAACTGCAAGCCACGTCAGCAGGACCTCTGCTGGCCACCACCTTTTGAGCTTAGTTGGTCTCGGCTAGAACTGCTTGAAATCACTTTCTTTTTCAGGAAGCTGGCTTTCCACGTTCATGGCCCCCAGGCTTTCCTTGACACTCCAGCCCCACCCCAAATGTCACCCAAGGCCCATTTCTGTCCCCTCAAGCCCCCCAGGGAGAACACCAGACCTGAGGCTCCATGAGATTCCTGTATTCTATCTTGTGTGTAGTCCTTTTAATCTAAGAGATGAAGGTGTCAGGAGAACAGAAGCAGGATGGAGTAAGTAGCACACTGCCCGCCCCTGCGTCCTGTGGACGGCAAGCCGAAGCACGACGGGACTGTTGAGGTGATTCTGGTATTTGATTCCGCTGTATAATTTCTAAGCACCCTTATCTTAGTTGTCCTCTGTTCTCATTAGAGTTACAATTTTTTTCAGTTAACCACCTTTGCTATTTTAACATCCTTAATCAACAGCCCTAATTCCTTCAAGATTTTCATTAATGTTTTCACTAAGTTCTTCCAATAACAGATCTTTCAAAAAAAAAAAAAAAAGGCTGCATCATAAAGGGAACTCAAGGCAATTATGATGTCACCTCTTCCATTTCCTGAGTTTATAGAAAAGTTCACACTCTAAAAAGTATTACTTGTTTTGACTCATATTCAGGGAAAAAGTGACACAGTCAACAACCATAATAGAGCAAAAGAGCAGCCAGGAGACAAGGAAAAAAGTCAAAAAACTGTGCTGGCCGTCACCCAGTTCACATGGGTTAATAGCCAAGATCCAGCTTTTCAGACACGGGGTCATCTCAGTTGACTGAAAAACATGGCACGGGGTGCTCTCATTGGCGGAAACCCCAGTTCCCCGGGCACTGATTAATATTCAGGCGTGTGTGTTTGTGTGTGTGTCTGTGTGTGAGTCTGTTTGCTGCTGAGAACAGCCCCATCCCGTTTCTAGCCTTTCATACTGAACAAGCAGCTTCAGTTAGCTACACGGAGGGGAGGGAGGGAGCCGCGTTCTTCCTGCACCTTAATTCTTCGCCGTCAGCGAGGCTCTCCCTAAGGTCCTCGTCCCTGACAGCATCCTTCAGCTGTTGAGGAAGCCGGTCAGTGCAACTGGTGATTCACTGGTTTACTGAGTACAGAGCTCGTGCTCTCTGCCATTTCCTCATCAGATAGCTTAAGGGAGAGCAGTTTCAATCCTGTCCTTCCCCCTCGAACCCTGGGGCCATCCCATGGCTCCTCAAAGAGCCCAGTAAGTGGCTTAAGGGTACAGATGTCACAGGCCTCTGCCACTAGTGTTTTTTTTACATGCTCTCAAGCTCTAAGCGGCAGAAGGCGGCTGCTTCAGAAAGAGAACCCCAGTCCTTGCCAGCAGCGCACTGCTGGAGCTCCGATGCCCCGGCCCCCTGTATTCCTCGGTGAATTCCGTCACTGGCCTGGGGAGTGAGGCTTACCGTTGCTCAGGGGCTTGCGGTGGTCATCTGTGTGTCTGCCATGATTACAATTTGTCACTTCATGATTTTGTCTGTAAGTGCCTGTCGGTGTAATTGGTGTGCTCGCTGCATGCACTTGCTGTCGTACTTGTGTCAAATGATTCTCTAACTTCCTTTGGAAAGCACTAATGAAAAGTGCTGTTTCTCTTCTCTATTGTTGGGTTTTTTGTAAAGTTGCTCAAATGCTCTCAGGTATGGCGGCTCTGAATGGAGGACTTGGCGCCACGGGCTTGACGAATGGCACGGCGGGCACCATGGACGCCCTCACCCAGGCCTACTCAGGGATCCAGCAGTACGCGGCCGCGGCGCTGCCCACGCTGTACAGCCAGAGCCTGCTGCAGCAGCAGAGCGCGGCCGGCAGCCAGAAGGAAGGTACGTGCCCGGCCCGGGCCCGAGGGCGGCGTTCGCCCCCAGGGCAGCGCTCCAAGGAACTTGCACCGAGCCACTGGCCTGAGAGAAAGCAGTTGTTTGATTTCTCCTACTCATGTTTGTTTGGTTTTTCGTAAAGAAATCTGACAGGCCCTTTCAGTCTTCTCTCCTGCCGTATTTAGCTTTACTGTTCCTCTCCCTGTCCAGGTGGAGTCCTCACCCTCTGTGCGCCATACGCAGTTACCTAGCGATCGCTGCCATCAAAAAATTGCCGGGAGCACCCTCTCCCGGGGCAGCAGGGCCACCTCTCATTTTTCCCCTTCCACACACACTCCTCGTTAGAGGAAGGGGTGGGTCGTGCAGCCCCCGCTGGGCTCGGCCCGGCTCTCCTGCAGTCCACGTCCCCCGTGATGGTGGAGCTCACCTCTTAGTCCGCGATGGTTTCCAGGTTAATGAAAAAACCCACTCTTAGGTTTGACTCAGTCTCGGATTAATCAGGGGTCTTCTGGGGAAGCAAATAAGTGATTGATTGCCTTGCTTCTCTGCCGGTAAGGCAAAATAAACATCAGGAAGTGAATGCTAAGAAGAGACGAACGCTAATTGTAAAGCAGTTAATGAGCCGGCCCGAATAGGGAGGGCTTGTCTCTCTTTCCTCCTTTTGGCTTCTTCCTCCTTGATTGAAGTTGCTTTTAAAGCAGAATCTGCACTGTGATATTTATTCTCTGTCTGACTTGTTTTGGACACAAGAAAAGATGTTAGAATAGGGAAGTACTGGCTGAAGATGTTTTTAAAATTTCTTTCCCTTCTCCTATATCCTCACCCCATAGTCCCAGACTGGTTTTTGTCTGAGTATTTTGACTTTAAACATGGTGTCCTATAAGAAATAGAAGGGTTTTTCTTTTTAAGTTGGGAATTGTAAAAGGGACACAGCTTTAAAGATACTCATGTGTTTTTGTTTTTGTTTTTTTAAAGAAAGATGTTTTTCTGTTTATATGTGACAGCATTAAAAATGGAGGAGAGTTGAAAATCTGAGTTCCATTCTTTCAACTTTCTTTCCTCTCAGCTGTGACTGTTATTGTTGATTTTTTTTGAACTTGCACAACTGTTGCGACAACTGCGTTTTCCCCGGGCGTCTGGAGACCCCATGTCATAAATACCTCGGCTTCCCAAAGGAAAGCCTGTATGGAGGTCCGTGTGTCTGAGGTCTGACTACCACGGTGACAAATGAGGGTGGTAGGAAGTATCCTGTCAGATAACCGTGTCCTCAGGAGAGATCGTAAAAGCCAGCTCCCCCACGTGCGTCTTAGAGAGTGTTGGTCACTTCCCACTCACCCAGCAGGGCCTCACAGCAAACCGTATAACCTGGGTCACTGAGAAAACATCTGTCACCAGCAGACTCGAAAGTCAGTAGCTTAAGGAGAAAGTCCGGGCCCGGAAGTTGCTTCACACCAGCTCACTGCCCTAAATTTCTATGCCTTGAGTTTTAGGCACTGCTTGTGCAATAATTAATCCTCTGGGATTAATGTAAAATAGTTTAAGATAAATACTGCCCGCTCCAGATTCTTTATATTTAGGTATGTGGGCTACCAGCAGCATGGGTTAGTGCTTGATGGTGTTTCAGGTTTGTTCAGGTCTTTTAAAATCATCTTCCATCTTCTCATATGTCTCTTCTGATCACCTTCTTCTCATCCTGTTAACCTCTGCTCGGGAAATTTAAACCGTCTTAACATTAGCTTAACTAAAACATAATTTAAAAGGCAGGTCATACTGAGAAGCAAAGGAAAGACCCCATGATGAATTCCACTACTAAACAGAGTTTTAGATTTTCTACTCCTTAGTTCTGTTCTTTAATCAAGAGAGTTGAGTCAATTTGATGTATTTAGTCGTGTACCCTGGTATATATTTTCCGACTGGAAAGTGAACCAGTCTGGCCTTGTAAAGAAATGGTTTTAATATTTTCCCCAGCTAAATCTTCTGAAGGGTTATGGCATCCCTACAGATCTAAATTCAGGTAAGCTGACCACGTTTCCTGCCATTCCTAAATATCCTCTGAGCTCTTTCACACCCTTCCCATCTCCCTCTGTTTGCAGGAGGCATGTCACACACACAGAATTAGGTAGAGCCTCCAGATCCCAACTGGCGGTCTGATACAGACACCCCCAGTGCTTTCTGCTACATCAGGTGCCCTATGAGAAATATGAACACGAACACCCAGCCAACTGGGACCAATGATACAACTGAACGAGCTCTAGCGAGTTAGTCACCTAGACCAGAGGTCTGAGGAATGTGTCGTTGGTCGGCAGGTCTTTACTGAAGGGAGACGGAAGGAAGACACCTAGGTTGAACCCTCAAAAAATTGTTCCTTTACCCTTGGTGTCTATGGCAGTAGCCTCCTTCATTGAATATTAAGAGGTTTTCCACACCAAGTCAGTCACCCTTTTCTCATTTTAATGTTAATGACTTTGGCAGTTTGCAAAATCCCAAGTATTTCTTGGTGATGAGGAAAAAGACAGCCTCCTTGGGCTTACCTTCTTCCCGTTTTCTTAGTCCCCTGTCTGGCCTGGATACGTTCAGAATGCACTGCGTTCGAGAAGGCCAGGACTATCCAGGCATAGCCAGTAATCTGTCATAGTGCATTAAAATTGCATTTTCTCCCCAGGCTTCAGGAGGTGAGATGACTTCACAATTCCGATTGGGCCCCATTAATCCTCATTTGTGCATTTGGACCTTCTATTTAAAAGGCATATCCAGTCTGGGCAGTACCAGATCTGCCTGATAGACAGACTGCAGGGGACGCACACGCGTAGTGGCCCTCAAAACACCCACCTCCAGTGTTTTGGCTTTGCATCTATTCATATTAAGTTTTGACTGTTTAAGAGTTGTTGTTGTTTTTTAAACAAAGAAACATCTGGGGACCTAACCCTGTAATTGTGCCCCTTTAAATACAAACTGTGTCTCTTGCACTGGAACATGGCTATGCCCCTGGAAACTGTGAGCAACACAGAAAATTGAAGAGGCCATGTTAACACTTAAGAAAGAAATGCTTCATCTCTGTGGCTTCAGAAATTTGCCTCAAGATATCCTTGTGAAAAGCCCCATTCATTAGAATACTTTTTTCTTTTATGATTGTGGGGGGTGGCGGGTAGGGAAACTTGGTTTGACTTTTCTTTGCAAAAATGTTTATCCCTTTTATTGTCACAAAGTTCTTTCTACTCCAGTTCTCCTCCTCTTTGGCCCATACAGACAGACACTCTCCCCCCAGCCCCTGGGGCTTCCCAGTGGAGTAGGCAGTCCTGGCTCCTCTCCTGCGAGAGTCAGTCAAGGCCCTGTGAACCAGCTGCTTGGCTACTTCACCGGTTTTATGAGCTCCCTTCTCTCCCAGACACCATACCCAGAACATCCTAGAGGCATCCAGCCCTGGGGCCTCCCCAGAACCATCTGGGGAAGGACCTGCAACTCCCTCAAGCACCCTCTGACCTGGAAAGCATTCTCGCCTGTAACATAGTAGAAGGTGATGACCTGCTGTAATCGTTGGGATTCCCTCCTCTCTGCTTCCTTTAAGCTGCAGCTCGTTCTTCTGCAGGTGGCTAGAGAGATGGGAGAATGAAATGGAAAGGAACGTAAGAGCGCTCTCCTGTCCGGTGTAGCTAAGATCGCCCCTACTCTGGCCTCGTTCCTTGTATCTCTGGAAGTGATGGTCAAGAGCGAAGAACCAGGCTTCGCTTAGTCTCTGGCTTGTGCACCTCACGCGCTCAATTTGCAAGGCTAATTCCCAGTGGTGTCATTCTGATCACAGTTGTGAGACTCTAGCACCTACTTTTTCCTGCCTTGACTCATTGCCAGTCATTTCTAAGAAAGATGATTATTAGACTGCGTGTTAAGAGATCTGCCAAATCAGAACTGGATGGATAATTAGGTAAATGATTGAGAAATCCAAGCAGCATTACTGCTATATTCATTACTTCTGAATTGCTGCAATCTGCTTAGAATACACAGGACACTGTATCCAAGAGAGAATGTATACTACGTACTATAAAACATGGCCACGTGGGAAAAACCCATGCCGGCATTCTCCTCCCCGACTCTACCCCTCGTCTGCCACCTTCACGCCCAGGAAGACCGAAGATATGTGCTCACGCACAGTAAGCAAATGTGACCCACAGGTTATAGATGAAAAAGGAAGCCATTCTTAACTGGTGTCTCTTTGGAAGTCAGGAAAATGTGAAGGACGACTCCTGTCCTAAAAGACATACCAGCACTGGACTTGTGGCCATCTCTGTATGAGGGAAAGCCATGTGCTTAGCCCGTCTGTTGTTAAAGCATTCCTAAGAAGAGGCTTGGGAACTAAGAAATGCAGAATACCTTACTCTGATTTTTTTTTTCCCCCCTCTTTAGGTCCAGAGGGTGCAAACCTCTTTATTTACCACCTTCCACAGGAGTTTGGAGACCAGGACATCCTGCAGATGTTCATGCCTTTTGGAAATGTTATCTCTGCTAAAGTCTTCATTGACAAACAGACCAATCTGAGCAAGTGCTTTGGTATGCAAAAGAAACCCAGCTAGGATATACAGTGCACTGCCAGTAAGGAGTCATGGGAAGGAGAATATAATGGCCAACATTTTAGATGCCAGGATAGGGCCTTCAATGTGTGTGGTGGTTCCAGGTTGTCTGGATCCGTGTAAGCAGACTGGGCCAAGTCATCTCATCAAAAAGAGAGAAAGGACCTGGGAGAAAGGAAGGATCTGGGAAATTAAATGCCCATATAGTAGGTAATGCTCTGTACTGTACTCAAGGGTCTTACTACCTATAACTAATCACCTTTCATAGTTGACCAGCAGCAGTCTCTTCGGGCCCCCCAGTTTGAACCACAGGCTTCACCGGATGGAAGTAGTTTACGGACTGTAGTGTAGTGGAGACTCCTGATACAGAATGGCACTGCAGACACTTTGCCACAAACTCCATACCCTTCCAGGTCCACTAGGACTCAGACCCTGTGGGTGTAGGCAGCACAGTGTATTGGGGGCTTATTGTTCAGCATCTGGATGTACATAAAAACACACTCATCAATGCACACACCTTCACAGTAGGGGTGCGCTCAGGCCACGCCCAACATTGCAGCTCCGGGAGCCCAGGGACAGTGGCTGGTTTAGCTCGTGGTGACGTCGGTGTGCTGGGATGCTGGGATCTGCAGTGGCTGCCTGAGTGGGTGGAGAGCGCAGGAGATGCAGGTGTTCTCAGAACACTGGACGTCCCAGCTCCTCGGTGGCCCGAGCTGTCACGGTCTCCTTCCTCACGCAGCCTGGACTCTGGCTCCCTGGGACGTTTCCGCTCCCTCAGAGAGCAGGGCAGGCTCACTGCATGCCCTTATGTTTTACAGAGGAGGAGAACATTCATTCAGTCAAGTTCTTGTTTTATTTTTTGAACCCTTGTGTTCCCCAAAGTAGTTGAGAGGCTAGAATGTTCAGAGTATATATTTCTCACTTGGCAAGTTCTGGCCCAGTTTGAGATGTAACATTTGCTTTAATCACTCCTCCAATTTAATGACTCACATTGGTCATAGGTGCTAAGAGTAGCACAAAACAAAATAAAGTAGAACAGATGTGGGCGGAGGAGAACAAAGAGAAGTGTGCCACGGTGAAAAGGAAAGCATCAGAGGGAAGGTGGGGACGGCTCTTGCAGAGGCACAAACTCAGACTTGGCGCTCGGCTGACCGGTGATGGGCGGCCAGTCTAAAGAGAGTGCTCTGGCTTCTGAAACTCCGCTCGCGTAACGTCCTTCTGATTTCCGTGCTGTCACCCAGGAAGGTCTGAAGCCTCTGTTGTTGGGGGAACTAGCGTGTCAGCCATTTCAAGTCACTGTTTTTATCCAGGTGGACAGGCTGCTAGCCTGAACCCATTACAGGTATATAAGCGCCCTTGTAGTGGTTCGCGAGAGAGTGGGATGGAAAGTAAGTTGTTATATGGGGTGTGTGCACGGCTCGGTAAGCGCTCCCCGTTGGCAGCTTCCCTGAACGAGGCTTCCAGCCAGGCATTTACAGTCCTCATTGCTAAACAATGTCCTGAGCTTATTTGGAGATTAGAAAAAGGATTGTAGTTCATGGTTTGATTTTGAGAAAATATTTACTGTCTTGAAAAGAGATTATATCAGCCCCCAAACTCCTTAACCGCTGTGTTCATAATAATGCGTCAGACAACTGTACTTAGTGTTATGCACTATGTTTTCAGTTTTTATTAAAAAGCTGTAACATCCCATACGTAGGTGTCTCGGTGAGACAGCCTAACTTCTTGGGGTCCCAGGTTTGCTAGTCATAACGTGGTACCCCATTCTTCATCCTAAGCTCTTGGCCAGGCTTTGTTATCCACTTTGCCCTTGACCCCTTTCCATTCTTCAATCATCTTGCTACCTCTGGATAAGACCTAGGAGGAAAGGAGAAAATCAGCAAAAATCTTAGATTCAAGATCACATTTATTGGGAATTTAAATTTAATAAAAATTTAAACCACCATTTTGCATACAGGCAGCCTATGAGAAGCTATTCTGCTTATACTCTATGCCTATTTTTATCAGCTGAGAACTCTGCTAAAGGTATATTTATGTCCCTTTCTTCCTCCCCTAATTTGTAAAGGAATGTCCTCCTTAGCTTTATACTTTAATAGTAGATAGATGGAGAACTTGGTATAAAACCTTCTGAACAGTGGATGGTCAGAGCTGAAGTCCAATCAGTATACCTTCCTTTCAACAACAAAAGTAAGTAGGGACAACAGTTTTGCACTAGCATTAACTGAAGAAACTTTTGCATGTAACCCCTGCCCCCAGTGCTGAAACAAAACTGTGTGGTCAGAATTCTGTTTCTGGGTTTTGGCAGAGCCTGGGTGGTCGTCAGAAGCGTCCAGAGTGTTGGTACAGAGAAAGGTGGTGGGAAGTATGTCAGGATGGCTGTGAAGCCCTGAGCTGTTTAGACTGTTTATTCTCCGGGACAGCTGGGGATACAAGGTAGCAACTTCCATTCCGCTGAATTCACTGGAGCTTTGAAAATGGAAGTTGAGATAAGGAGAACTGGCACAGCATTTCCCCTGGGCCCCTAGGTTCCTCTCAGTAACAGCTCCAAGTGGTAAAAATCAAGTACAAATTATTCTAGAGTTCATTCACCAACTGACCCCGTCCTGTATACATGGAGAATTGGAATGGAAACAGTCAGGGTCTTTCTTGGGCAGCCTACCGGTTATGCAGCCCTTCCCTCAGTTATCCTGCTTTTGAACCTCACCTGGTTGGGGCATGTGAGCCTCTGGGGGCCCTTGGAGACCTAGAATATTTGTACCACTGCTTCTAGGAGCAGCACTTACTGATTTACTGGAGGCTCGTTCAGGATTCTAAGGGACTTTAAACACAAACAGGTTTGACTGAAATCAGTAAACAGACTAAACTGACTCAATGTTTGAGATTTTAGCCTTCTGCAGAGGGGTTTTGTTCTCATGACAGCAAGTTACCGGTCCAGCCAGCTTCTCCACTGCTTCTCAGTGGATGTTTCCAGTGTTGCCCCTAAAACATGACCTGTAGTCCATGAACTGAGTAGAGCTGACCCAAGACCGCAGGCTGGGCACGTGTCACTTAGCATCTGCAGCCACCCTCCTTTGCTCCCCCGCCTCTCCATCTTGAGTCCCGCCCTCCTTCCGCTTGTGTCTTCCAGGTTTTGTTAGCTACGACAATCCCGTGTCTGCGCAAGCTGCTATCCAGGCTATGAATGGCTTTCAGATTGGCATGAAACGCTTGAAGGTCCAGCTGAAGCGCTCCAAAAACGACAGCAAACCTTACTGATCCTAACCCCAGAGGCTCCCTGCTCTTATTTTAGCTTTCTTAGGGTAAGTCCCACGAGCCAGCCTGGGCTCAACAGGAAAGGCAGAGGAGGACCACATTGCCAACTTTTACCAAGAGAGACGGTTATTTTTACAATAAGGCCTCCATTACCCCCTCCCGGCCCCCTACCCAGTTCGCCATAAACTCGGGCTACCTTGTTTCTATCGAGTAAACTCCTCCTCCACTTGTGCCACTGTATTCTCCTTTGTTTTGCAATTTGAATCTCCTTTTACCTTTTTTGTTTTTTGTTTTTTTGCTTTTTTAAAGAAAAACACATACACAGTAAATGACATCTTAACAACTTAAAAGGCAAACAAAGGCTAACGTGCAATTCTAACTCTGAGACCCCTCCCCACCCCCACCCCGTGCCCCAGAGCACTGCCTGGAGAATTCGCCCCTCCTGCCCGCGCCCACCCCGCAGAGGGGCGCCAGCTGTTCATAGAGGGTAAGGCGGTGGCCTAGCGCGAGAGAAAAGCCAGGAGAAGCACTTAAAAACAATACAAAATGTCTTTCCACTACATTTGGTTTGTTTTAATAAGTAGGATTTTATTTTAGGGTTCAAAGAAACATGACATTTATTGGTCAGATTATTACACTGGTTGTCTATTTTGTTATTGTTTTATTTTAGTTTTTAGAAAGGATTAATGTAAAAAAAGATTTAGAGATCTGTTTCTTAAAGCTACAGGGTTTAAAAATTAAAAATGAGTGAAAATACTTGATGTTTCTTGAAAGATAAATTTAATAATAAATAAGTAATACATAAATACTACATAAAAAGAAAGCCACAGGCCTGTAAATTTTATTTGTAAAAAAAGCATTTCTATTTTTGTACAAAATTTTTACTGCCTCAGAAATAATGGAAGTTATTTATTGCCTATTGTTAACTTATTGGGTACCTAAAGAGCAGCTCTCTGTGCTAGCCAGATCCTTCTGAAGTAGTCTCTAGAGGAATCGTTCTAGGAATGGGCTTTTTTTCACCGTTGAACCCTAGGCCTCAAGTCCATGCTTTATCCTCTCGGTGTCTGTATCTGTCTGATGATTTTGTTCGTAACTGCCATTATCTAGTTTACAGTTCAGTCGTCTGACTTTCCCCATCTGTTACATTCGTTGAAACTGGACCCTCTCCCCATCCTTTGCCAGCCCCTCACCCCAACACACCCAGAATCCATCCCCTCTCCCTCTCCGGATGGATTCTCTTGGGTTCCTTTGTGCTGTGGATAAAGAGTGTAAGAAATGCAAATTACGTGGATGGCTCGTAGACTCCCTAATGACCTAAGATTTGCATTAGTTTTTCTCCTGCACCCTGAAGAGTGATTTTGTTGCTGCTGCGTAGATTCTGTGTAACTTTTTACTCTCCCTGTTTTCTCCCTAGACATCTTCATGCCCGTTAGTTCACCGTTTGCCTAGCATGTCCCTGTGGCGTCTCAAAAAAAAGTTTCATCGTCCCGTCATTGTTTCTGATGTCTTTCTGACCTCACATCATATTTGGTTCTCCTACTGACCTTTGATCTAGTTTGACCTTTGAAATTTGCATGTGACCTCATCTAGCTATGAATTCTGGGAAGTCAATGTGAAAAACATTGCTGCATTCATGCAAGACTGAAATTTATTATTACACAAATTAATAATAGGAAAAAAACCTGTGGCAAAAATGTTTCTTTTTTTTTTTCTTTTCTTTTCATAAAACAGACTTGAAAGTATTATACAGGGATTGGCATTCTTCCCGGTCACTGGTAACAATAGCAATATGTGTCCAGGGACACAGAATGTTGGTTTCTAACAGACTACTTCCAAAAACAGTTTGAGAAAAAAACTGTCTGATTTTAAGTCTCTAGAGGTCTGTAATAGTTTTTACATTTTTCAGGCAGTGTAAAGTTTTTTGATAAGGCCATTTTAGGTGGCTCACTTTCTCATTAAGATATATATATAGAACCACTTTTTGTAGATTAGTATAAGAAAAATATTTACCCTGTTTTGGGGCAAATGCTACCTATTTGTGTCACCTTTTGCTGAACTGACTCACAGTTAGACAATCCATGGTTTAATGCACATGAAATTACCTATATTTTATACTGTTTCAATGTACAGGAGAAAGGTTACTGTAAACTGTGTTACGTTGGTGCTTCTGTGAATTAAGTTGTGGTTTCATCATGAGTCTTATGGTCTTAATGTTCTTTGTTGATAAGACAAGTTTAGAATTGGTTTACTTAAAACAAAAAAGAATTTCAAAAAAAAATTGTTTGCTTACAAAAAATTTCATGTGAGGGAAAAAAGAAAACCTATTCCAGAGTAAGTTTTGTGTTGGCTTGTAAGGCATTGATGTCATTTTTTTTTTTTTTGTGGACTATTTAGATGTGTTTGTGTTCAGCAAAATGTGATTTTTTTTTTTCTTTTAAAGAAAAAAAGTGAAAATATATAGTGCCAAATTCCAAAGGTACTTCCTTCCTAGAGCTTCAGTGTGTTTCTTGTGAGAAGTAATTTGATAACATGGGTATTTTATTATGTGTTTTGTATAAATCCCTAATATTTAAAAAACAAAAAACAAAAAAAAAGAGGTTAAAAAGTTTGTTAACTTGCTATCCTGTGGTCTTGTTGCCTGAAATTGTTATTGTTTGTTATTTCTCTATGATGTTTTTTGTAAGACATTGTATAAGTGCCCATGTCTCACTTTTTTAACCACTCTGAACATCAATGCTGTGACGGCAACCTCACAATGTATTTTCTTCATGATATATGGAAACCTCTAAGGTGAGAAAGTTTTGAACTTTTAACCCTTTCTACCCAGCGCTATCTGGAATGTTAACTTTTTATGCTGTCATCATTTTCGTTTGTTTTGGGGTGTTTCTAATTTGGATTTTTTTTTCCTGCATATATCTTTGAGTTGTTTCTGTCTTTACTACTACTTTATCCTTTGGTTGAGAGCCAAAAGAAAGGAAAAAAAATACACTTTAAAAATAGTTTACTGGATAAACCTTCTGAGGGGAACAGTAGCTAGTCAAGCACCTAAATAAACCTTAAATTCAATATGCTTTTGAGATCAGGTTAGCGGTATGTTCCAGTTTAGAATAATTTCACATACCTTCCAGTTAAACGGCTTTGTGATGATGGGGTAGTCTTTTGAGGGATTTTTTGGTTTTGTTTCTTACATATTCCCAAATTAATATTTCTTATCAGCCATTGTGCAGTGGATACCTCTGAATAAGCCAGGTGTCTGGAGTTAGAAGTTGACAGTCCTTTTCCCTGCCTTTTTGTTTCTTTTGAATCGAATGCATCTAAAGGGGACTGACCGTCAAAGGCAGACTCAGTTCTTCATCACAGTTACTGACCAAATACCTAGCACCCGTTCCTGCTGCCACTTTCTAAAAGCGCCATATTTCTTTGACTTTCACTTCATGTGAGCAGGTCTCTTGCTGTCCTGACAAACCCCAGAGTCATCCCCACAGTCCCAAAACACACTCCTTTCTGGAAGCTTCTTTGTCTCTCTAATGGAGCTCAGAAACTGCTGGCTCCATTTCCTTCCTCCTTTTCCCGCTCACCACCCTGTTTGGTTTAATATGTGTGTGGATGTGATAGCCCTGGGATGGAAAGGACTAGCCTCTAATGATGCAAAAAAAAAAAAAAAAAAAAAAAAAAAGTTTCCTTCTTAACAGCACATGCACTTACAATGAAATGATCTGTATTATCCTCACACACGTGTTTACTACTGCTGGGGCCTTCCTTCATCCTTCGAGGGCTATTTTGTACTTCCTGCAGCAAGCAGCTGAATAATAGAGGTTATCGCACTTGTCTCTCTCTTGTGTAGATGATAATATGGTGGTACAGAGATACATCCATAAGAACACAAGACAACACCATTTGAATTTCCTAGACTGTCTCGTTTAGAACCTCTTATCAAGTATACATAAATCTTAGACCATTTTTTCCCATTTCTTCACTGAAGCCAGAAGTGCTCCGGTGCCCTCCTCCTGCCGCCTGCATCTCCCCCACAGGAGCTGAGTGCACTTGACAAGAGGCTCAGGGTGGGCACTTAGAGCTGAGTGAGTGTTTGTTTATTCTGCAGGCAACCAAGACAGACTGTACTGTTACAGGGAAAGTCCTTTTTTTTTTTTGGGGGGGGGGGCCATGTTTCACTGCTAAAAAGATAACCCTCCTCAAAGACAAGTTGTCCTTTTCTTCACTTTCTCTTTTAATATCAAAAGGAAAAAGCTGCAAGGGTGCGAAGGGCCTGTGCCAGAAGAAAAAACAAATACAGGGAAACTGCTTTTTTTAAAATCAAGTGTAGACAATAGTCATTTTTAAACTAAATTAGAGAATTGCGATCAAATGGCAGTCCTCAAAGGCGTAACAAGTTCATCTTTCTTTCACCATAGGGGTTACAGTTCTTTGGCTTGTGCTACTCTGGACTCATTTTACTGTTTCTGTTTTTATTATCTTAAGTGCTAATTAACAAGAAGAAATAAAATTTTAAAAAAACCTGTAGTTTCATTACCTTTTTGAATAATGTCATACAAAAAAAATGTATTTGTGTTTTTTTGTGCTGTGAGAATTGTTTGTAGATGAATAATATCATTTTGTTTAGAATTACAAAATAGTTTTTAAATATTGTCTGAGAAAAGCCAAAGTTAATGCAACCTAGTGGAAAACTGTAAGACCATTTGAGTATTGTTTCTGTTTTATTGATGCATTTGGATTTTGTTGTTTGATGGAATTTGAGCCAAAAAAAAATACGCAGGCTTTCCTATTTCTACAACTGATTGTACTTACGCATTTTGTACCAGTGGAACTTTTTATACTGGAGATTAAAAAAAATGGAAATTTTTGTGGCTTACTCTAGTGGGCCCCCTGACAATGACTGATTTCAAGTTTGATTTGTGGTTGACAGAAAGAAAGTTGCTCTTCTTTTGAGAATTAAAAACTTTGGCTTGATTTCTTTTTTCCCTTTGCTTATATCTAGCATTAGAATTTTGTCTTAAAATACAGCGGTAAGTTTCACTTTTTATTCTGTATTGTGCAGTTACACAATAAGGTAATTAGATTTAGAAGTACTCAGTCACTTTAAGTGGATAAATGTATTAGTTAAAACTTTAGGGGTTTGCTTTTTTGCTGTTTAGATCAAAGTTTTTTCTGATTCTTCTGTCCTCATTGTGAACATAACCGTGTAGTTGAAACAGTCAAACTTATTTTTGTAACGTATGTTATTGTGTGATGCAGTTTTTTGCTTCTGTCTCCAATATTAAACCATTTTCCTAATACTTGTTTCTCTCTCTGAGTGTTGTATTGTTGGTAGTCATTATATGTTGGTGATACATCTACACACCTCACTGTTTCACGTATGTTTTTTTCTATATGTTGTGTAATAAGATACAGTCGATTCCACCTAAGTGAATATCTGATTTGGGGAAGGGGGAAACAACTACACACCAGCCACCTCTAATTTATGTACAACAGCCTATTTTAACCACTGCTTCCAAGATTTATACTTATTTCTATGGTCCACCTACAGAGTTGGATTTGCCAAGACCTTACCCGGTCTTCTCACCACACTGGTATATATTTATTTCCTTCTCTCCGCCCCTCTCTCCCCTTCCCTTGGGTATGTGTATGCAGTTCTTCACATCATTAAAAATGGCTCTGCTCTGCTGCATAAGCTTCAGAAGAGAAGCAGCAGAGCTGGGGTTTCTTCTGCCTGCCCATGAGTCCAAAGGCACATCACTACCATCAAACTCTTCTCAGAAACCAGTTACATTTATTTTTTAAAAGAGGTGAGTTCTCAAGGGAAGAAAAAATAAAACTTACTTACCTGGTGAATGAATGAATAGATGTGAAAGGTGTTAAATTTAAATCTATGCGTTGCCATCAATCAATAGATGATATGTATAGAAAAGTAATTATTTATTTTTAGAGCTAACTGAATCCAGGGGCAGCTTTAATTATTAAAACTAGTGGAAGAGAAAAGAAAAACTTGCAAGGGCTCAAATGGAAGCTCTACTCAGTCTGGTGGGATGGGAGGGGGAAGAGGTAAAGTTTCTCATGCCCAAGACTTCATACTATATCATCCATTTCCAAATGAAAGCCAAGAAGGCCACATACATCCACACACTCCTTCCGGAAAGAGCGTGTATTTTGTACAAAGCCTTGTCCCCCACGACCGCCCCAAGCCCAGCTAGCAAAAAGAGAACTAGAGAAGACAGCCACTCCCTGTGTGCCCTGCAAGCTGAGGCCACAGGCCCTCCTCCCTCCTGCCCATCTCTCCTGCTCAGGAATCTGACTGCTCTCCAAGTGCTCTTACAAGATTCCACTGACGTCTGCTCCCTGCCTGACCTCTCCCTCCAACTCTCCAGACGCACAAGCTCTGTCCAACTCAGGCCACCCAGCACCGGCAGCCTTCCTCTGGCCGCCAATGAGATTTTCCCTGCAGGTGCTCAGGCTCCTCACCCTCCGGTTTCGGCAGCCCCTCTGACCCCTAGACTGTCTTTTCCAGTCGGCTCAACAACAGAGGGGCCGGTGAGGCGGAGGGAAGGAGGCTCTTTCCCCCATAGGCCGAACACCTCAGTGAAGTAACTTCCACCAGCTCTAAACCTGCACAGATGAGAGCTGACTTCCTGCCAATACTTCTGCTTTAAATCTCATCAGAGCCTTCATCAGTTTGCCTCTGAAAACCCACTGCTTACATTAGTGGGAAAAGATGGCTATGGGTGTGATTTTTCTTTCTTGTATGTTATTTGGGGGGGGGAGGGGGGAGGGTGTGAGGGAGGGGAGAAGGGGGTAAAGAGGGTGATCGATTCTTTCCAAGATGCAAGTGTTTACTTTTTAAATATTTAAGTCATATAAGTATATAGGTCCACCATTTGGCACAAGGCAAAATACTCATGCTAAGAAAAAGAAGGGAAAGACAAAGCCAGATTTTTTTTGTTGTTTTGCAAAAACAACACAATAATTCTCCAAAGAAGGGGACAAAAATGCTAGTTCCCTTAAGCACTTAAGGCTGTAAAGTTTGTCCCTGCCTAAATTCACACTTACCCTTTGGATTCTGTAAAACACCACCGCAGTGTCAGCAAGGTGTATCTGCTTGCCATACATGGACCACCTTGGGAAATGACAGACCTGTCAACGTTTACCTTGCTAATGGAAGCCACATATCTGCACAGCCCACAGCAGTTACGAGCAATCTCGGGCTGGCACTCTTAGCTGGCAGGCTAGGAAACACAGTGAACATTAATGTACTGTGAATCGTTCCTGATAAGTGAATAAAAACATTGTGACCAAACAATCAGCTTATTCACTTATCAGGAATCGACTGTTCTGCTAATTCGCTGTTTTTGTTTTTCATCTCTGTTGTAGTTCACTATTTCTGCTGTGTTCTGTTTTCTCCTCTCATGCTTGGGCAAAATCACTGGGAATATTATCTTCATGTGACCATGAAACGTTTATATCGAGTGAAAATGATATCTTAACAAAATCTATGCACTTGCTATCAGGAACACAATACTGGATGTGTCTTATATATATTGAACTATATAGTACTCGATTTCTTAAATAAAGCTTAAGAAAGGATTCTTGTGTGTAAAGTTAATGTGATTATTTTTCAAAGCAGTGTTTCTAAGGGGCATTTTTGTTCTTTTCTGTCTTGAGTGATACAGGTTATTTTTCATTAAAATTATAATCACTGGCTTTATGACTTAATATTCAATAAATTGACTTTGGAAACAAAATGGAGTGGGGGGAAGTTCTTCCTGGTGCATTTTAGCGAGAGTCATTTGGAAAATCATGCCCTTACTGGTGGCGCTGGCAAATCTCTACCCAGGCGCTGAGCGCGGCAGAAGAGAGCAGTCCCTTTGCCACCAAAAGACACCTGGAAAGCGTCCAGAATCTGCCCGAACCTAGAAAACCCAACTGCCTTTCTAAATGCGATCGATCTCTTTAGGCTCAGAAGAAAGGGGACGAAAAAGAAAGGCAGATCCAAGAATAATGCTGGTCTGCACCAAAGTTTTTCCAAAATGAGATGACACTAGAACCATACCCTGCTGGAGAGCAATGGCGGGTCTATTCAGGACTGCAAAATGAGAGAAAGCAAGAGAAGGGGTTTGATCACTCAGGATGAGAAGGGTAAAATTTCAAAGCTATATGTGACAGACATCCTGTAACAGTTGCAAAGCTTATATGGGAGGCCTGCTGCTTGGTCCTTTGAAGGAATATTTTTGAAATTTTTCCTACAGGCCGTAAGTCTGAACAGAATGGCATTTCCTGTTGGATTTTTTTGCTTTGAGGTTTTATGTTAGATTTGTTTTTCTTGCTTGATGTTTGATTTGAAGAAAAAGTCGTAAACGTCTACTTGTAAAATGGCACAGGCATCCTAATCCTTTATAAAACAAACCTTAGTCATCCCTGACAGCGAGGGACAGAGAGAGACAGTTAATGAAAATCCCCAGATAATCCAAAATGCTTCGTCCAGTCTCTGCCTCCTCCCACCCCAAACCTCCTACTCATATATTTGTCACCAAACCAAAAACTTCTAGTGAAAGTGAGAGATCAGAGAAATAGCCAAGGGTAGCAAAATGAAAGGGTCGAGATAGACGCGCTTACTGGAGCCCATGCAGCTTGAGGTTGGAGTAGAGGTTCTGTTTTTAAAAAGGTTAAAACCACTGGTCTACATGAACTGGGCTCGGGTGTTGAAGAGTTGGCGGCCTTACGCTACGCATCAGTCACACTGCTAGAAAGGATCCTCTTTGTGAAAAAGGACACGTCTGAGGCAATAATGCGAAGAAGAGCTGTGAGCCTCAGGGAAGAAAGGATGAACACCAACATACTCGCTCTCAGGTCTGCAGCCCCGATTCCACCGTCCCCCACTCCGGAACTCACCAGCCAGGGGCTGCGTGCTGGGAGACCAGCTCGGAGCCACAGCTTGAGGGTCTGAGGGTCTGTCAGGCGGGAGCTGCTTTAGGGGGACTGCACCATTTCTTTGAACCTTTCCCTACTGGCAGCGAAGCTGCCTGGCACCAACTTCTGCCTGCCCACATCTGAAGGATGTTTTTAAAAATAAAATATATATAAATATGTATATTACATACAAATATAAAAGACATAGTATGTGTTCTGCAACTGATCAAAGCCCCAAATAAAAATCCCCAGCTTTGAGACGCTAGATGACCCCTCAATCGCGAAGCTGGTGTTAAAGGTAGGGAAAGTATTCAATACTTAGGGGCACACTCTGGAGCCACACTGCCTCAGTTGGAATGCCAGCTCTAGCACTCATCACCCGTGTAACCTCTCGGTGCCTTAATCTCCTCGTTGGCAAAACGGGCATAAGAATAATACCTACCGCAAGGGGTTGTTATGAGGATTACCTAAGCCAATACTTAACAAAACGCTGAGATGAGGATCCATCACATTGTAAGTATTCAGTAAGGTCAACCAGTTAGTAGCAGTGGTCGTATCTACCGACATGATGGGCTAAGCTCCCCTCCACTGGCCTGGTCTATTACTTCCTCCTGCTAGGTATGCACTCAGCCATCCCCAGAGAGCCCCACAGCTCTCCCTGGGTTCCCCGGACAACTATGGACAAGGTCTGACCAGAAACCGCAGCTCCTGCAGCAGACATCTCTGCACCAACAAGCTCCAGGACAGGCTTTTCCCCTCGTGAGAAACTGTACACTAGAGGCATACCCACCCTTAGGCTGCCCTAAGCCTTGGGGAACAACAACTAACTCCATTCTCAGAAAAGGAAACTGATTCCTCACTCGAATCCACCCCTCCCTACCTTTAAGTATTATATTTAGGTATCTCTTACCCAAAAGAAAAGCCCAGCCATCCAGTTTAGGTCCTATGTGGGAATGACAAAATCACCTGGACGTTTGCCTGTAACAAGCCTGTAGGTTCTATGCCCTTCCAAGGCAAAGCTGTGTCCTCTGCAGCAACCAGAATCTACAGGTCTTTGACCACCTTGGGAAGAGCAGGGGTCAGAGCTCAGAAGCCTGGATGGAGCCAAGCAGAGAGCTCTCTAGACCATGTCACCCCACCCCCAGTTTAACCAAAGGTGCTCTGCTTTTGCTTGTTTTATTTATTGGTGGTCCATGCAGAATTTTATTTAGAAACACAATTTTGTTACTAAAAGCACAAAAGATTAAAAACCACTGCTTTAGAAGAGGGTAACTCTGAGACGGGGCCACCATTACCTAAGCCCTGTGACATACATTTATTGTTTCTGGAATCATTCTCTCCTTCCTTCTCCTTTCCTCATCTCTCGACCACTTCTGTGTTCCCATGGTTCACGGTCTGCGATGCATCATGACATTCACTATTTGCTGTGTGTTTACACGTTGCTTACGTCTGTCTCCCAAGCTAGACTGTGAGCTCTTTGAAGGAAGTGACTGTGTCTCATTCATTGCTGTATCCCCAGTGCCTCAACAACGTGCCTGCCATATAGTCAGTGTTCAGAACTGTTGGATGGACAGGTGGGTGGGTGGGTGGATGTAGCAGGTGACCTTGCTAGGGATGGGAAAAGCATTCCTTATTAAATAGACAACTCAGGAAATATTTGTGGAGAGAAGTCTGACCGTGGGGTGGGATGGGATGAGGATGGTGGAAACTGGTGGCAGAAGTCAGGAGCCACTGTGGGAGGCCTGGGGCACAGATGGGATGAGGAAGAACACTCAACTGCTCGTGCATCCCAAATATGCAGGTTCTGCTTTGTTGCCACAGAGCTAATCAGCTACTGGGTCCTGAGTGGAAAGACATTCCTGCAATTAGGTCAAACTACCTTGAGTACTACTGTCATCTTTTCCTAAGCTAAATTTTGTACCCTCTCAGGAATATTTTATATCTAGGGACTGTCCCTAGATATATTCTTCATATCTAAGAGACCAGACCACTGAACTCAGTACAAATCAATAGAAAACTATGACTAGAGGGACTGGATGCTAAGGCATTCCTGAGAAGCAGGTCAACGCCTTTTCACGTTCTCTCAGCTGCAGCTACTGTTCAGCCTGGCAAGTTAGTGTCTGGAGCAGGATGGGGCCAGGGCCAGCCCACAAGCTACACAGTACAACTAAGTCATTAGAACAGCCTTGAAGGCAAACAGTCCATGCTGCTGCCAGGATGCCATGTAGCTCCAGGCATCCAGGAAATGCACTTGAATACAAGTAATGTGTCCCAACTTGTCAACAGCTACCACAAGGATAATGCATAATCCACTAATCATTCATTTGTTCAAAAGACATTAAGCAGCCACCCCATGCGAGGCACTCGGGTAGGGGCTGGCAGTGCAAAGAAAAGTAATACATGGCCCTGCCTCCAGGACTTTGCCTTGATTAGCATATCTGCCAAGTAAGGAGAAACCCTTCAAACCAGCACGAGTCGATGGTCCAAACAAAACTCTCTCCCCACAGTGGACACTATATCACCACAGCACCCACACAGGATTATGTACTGAAGAGCCACAAACAGATGGCAGCTGTTTCAGACTTTCTAGTCCTTCACTGAGCTCAGTGCTACTCGGACACAATGTCTCCCTGGCTAAAGCTTAAAGGTCTGTCCTAGAGAAGAATGAAATACACTGGGTGATGGGGGTGGAAGAGCTGGGCAAGTCTTCTCAACACCAACGTCTCTACCCAGGGCAGAGCTAAGCAAAGCGGCCCTATGTGCTCAAGAGTCGTGTTTCCCAACTGGCCATCTATGGCACATTCTTAGCAGTCTACAGAATGTGTTCCATCCAATAACTCCACCTCTTTAAAAACTATGACCTGAAACAAATGGGAGGCTTCCCATCAGGGAGTACAATGCGGCAGGGAGGGACTGGTAAGGGGGGGACAGAGCCTCGGCGGGAATGAAGGACGGGGCTGGGGCATGAGAAAATGTCCTGCAGAGCTGACGGTACAGTCACCATCCACCTGCAGCTCCAGGGTCCCAAGCCCACAAGCTTGCTCTCCACCCAGCTCCCACCTTCCCATCCCACTGTTTGAGTGTGTATTCCACATTCCAGGTTCATCTTCCCCTACAGGGCTAGACATACCCCTATTCCTAGTATCCCCTTCAGCCCAGTCACGTATTGGCTAGAACAAACCAAAAAGGAAACACTGAGGACCCTGTCACTAAAGAATATGATAGGAGTGACATGACCAAGAAGGTGACATAGGTCATTCCCGACTTCACTCCCCTTTACAAGAAGAACAGCTAACGATGATCATGGGCAAGACACCACTGAGAAGAGTCCTGGGAACAGAGTGAGGCTGCAGCACCCCACGCCCCACCACCACAAAGATAAGACAAACTGCAACAGAGGGTAGGAGCAGCAGCCACATGCTGACCGCATGCCCCTCCCCCAGACCAGAGCAGCACAGCACCACGCCAAGAGCTCTTCCCAGAGCCTCCGGTTCCTCCAGTGAGAAGAGAGCCCAGGGGTGACATCCAGCCTCCCTAGCACAACAGGTCACGTTGTGGGAGCCCCAACTCTAGCTTCACCCCATAGGAATCATGGGAATCTGTGAGGCTCAATCACGGAGAATCTGATCATGATGAAGAAGTGGGGAGGGGGTTCCAGCAACCAGCCCTTGGACCTTGGCAGACCAAGTTCCTACCTGCAGAACCTAAGTAGTAGTCCCTACCTGTGGCTTTGCTCACCTGCAAAACCAAGGTGGTGGTGCAGCGTGACCAGAGAACTCAGCAAGGTGTAGGTCTGCCTGATTCAGGTCCTCTTATGAGCTTTGCTGGCCCTGGAGGCTGGTCTGCTCACACCCAGGCAGAAGAGCTGAGTCAGCCCCACCTGCTGTGGAGGATGGCTCCTGCCCCCCACATCCCCTCACCAGAAAGCTTGTTTGGGAAAATCTGGGAATTGCCTGAAGTGGGCCCACCCAGTCCCACCCAGGCAGGAGAGCTGAGTCATAGCTCACATGCTGCAGAGTACGGCCCCCAGCCCCATGTGACAGAAAGAGCTGCAAGAACACCTGGAACCTGCTGCATAACCCAGCAATGCTTGAGCCAAGAGGCAGGTAGGCAGAGCTGATCACCCCCAAAGCAAAGCCAGTGGCCTGGGACTTCCCTAGTGGCACAGTGGTTAAGAATCCACTCGCCATTACAGGGAACACGAGTTCAAGCCCTGGTGAGGGAAGATCCCACATGCCAAGGCGCAACTAAGCCCGTGCACCACAACTACTGAGCCCGCATGCTGCAACTACTGAAGCCCGCATGCCTAGAGCCCTTGCTCCACAACAAGAGAAGCCACCGTAATGAGAAGCACGCACACCGCAACGAAGAGTAGACCCCGCTTGCCACTAGAGAAAGCCCGCGTGCAGCAATGAAGACCCAATACAGCCAAAAATAAATAAATTTTAAAAACAAAACAAAAAAACAAAGCCAGTAGCCCTGTTCGGCCAGGGGACCACCTGGGCCATGGGTTAGCTTGCGCCAAGACCACAAAGAACCTTAGCAGTCTTGGAGCTGCTTCTGTTGTGCCCAGACAGAGAAACTAATTCATAGCCCCACTCATTACTGAATACAGCCTTCAGCCAGCCAGACCAGAGAGTCTTACCAGAACACGCAGCAAGCTGCATAGCCCACCCAACAGCCCTTCTTACGGTGACACCTGAACAAAGAGCACAGCCCATGGCTTTCCCTCTATGCAGAGCAAAGCCTTGGCATCACCTGACCAGAAAGATTCAGTGTACACTCTTGCCTGATTCAGGTCCTCAAACTGCAGGGAAGCTAATTCTTAGCCCCACCTACTGCTGAGCATAGTACCCATTCCTGACCATCTAGTAAGCCTGACCAGAGAATCCAGGCAACCACAAAGCCCATCCTACAGCCTCACTTGGACAGGGAAGCTAGCAGTTCTATCCAGCTGTTCTCAGCCAGTGGCACATACCCCTCACCCCAACCTCACAGTTCAAACAGTTGCCTCACCAAAACCAGACCTTATAGCAGGCCCCACCTGTCCAAGGACATTACCAGCAGACATGTGTAAAAACCCAAACTGAGCTAATGATAAAAACTATCTCTACCAAAGCAAACCTGCAAAGTCTGGAAGAGGAGACCACTTACTCAAATGTGCAGACACCAACGTAAGGAATCAAGGATTATTAAAAAATCAGGGAAATATGACACCACCAAAAGAAATTAATAAAGCTCAAATAACTGATCTTAAAGAAATAAAGACCTATGAATTGTCAGACAAAGAATTCAGAATAATCCCCCTAAAGAAGTTTAGTGAAATACAAGAAAATAAAAACAACTGAATGAAATTAGGAAAACAATGTATTAACAAAACAAGAAGTTAACAAAATGAGAAGTTCAACGAAGAAAGAGAAACCATCAAAAAAGAACAAATAGAAATTCTAGAGCTGAAAAATACAAAAAGTGTCTGAGGAATTCAACAGAGAGCTTCAAAAGCAGACTCAACCATGCAGAAGAATCAATTACCTGGAAGATAAGACATTTGAAACTATCCAGGCAGATCAAAAATAAAAAAGAATGAAAAATAGTGAAGAAAGCCTACGGACTTATGGGATACAATGAAAAGAAACAATATTCACATCATGGGAATTCCAGAAGAGAAAGAGACAGAAAGTATATTTAAAGCAATAATGGCTAAAAACTTCCAAACTAAACATCCAGATACAAGAGGCCCAAATGATCCCAAACAGGGTGAACCCAAAGAGAGCTACACCAATACACATTATGATTAAATTGTCAAAAGTCAAAGACAAAAAAGATTTTTTACAGCAGCAAGAAAAAAGAAAGAAGTTACATACAAGAGAATCCCATAGGACTACCAACACATTTTCTTAGCAGAAACTTTTCAGGCCAGAAGAGAATGGGATGACATATTCAAAATTTTGAAAGAAAAAAACTGTCAACCAAGAATACTGTCCTTCATAAATGAAGGATAAAGACTTTCCCAAACAAACAAAAGCTGAGGGAATTCATCACCACTAGACCTGCCTTACAAGAAATGCTAATGGAATTATTTGAGTGGAAATAAAAGACCACTAGTTAACATCATAAAGACACAAGGCAGTGTAAAACTCACTGGTAATAGTAAATATATAGTCAAAGTTAGATTTTGTAATAAGGAAATAGTGGTACATAATTCACTTACAACTCTAAAAGTTAAAAAAAATAGTAAAAATAACCAAAACTACAATGATCTGTTCTTAGTTACACAATATAAAATATATGTAAACTGTAACATCAATAACCTAAAATGTGAGGGGGAGAAATAAAAGTGTAAAGCATAGGAATTCTATTGAAGCTATGTTACTAGTTTAAGTTTGGGTGTTATAATTTTAAGATATTTTATGTAAGCATCATGGTAACCATAAGCGAAAAAACCTGTAATACTTACACAAAATAACGTGACAAAGAAGTCAAAGCATAGTGATACCACAAGACATCAAAACGCAAAAAAAGACAGCAGGATAAGAAACAAGGAACAATGGACTTACAAAACAACCAGAAAACAATTAATAAAATGGCAACAGTGAGTCCTTACTTATCAATAATTACTTTAAATGTAAATGGATTAAATTCTCCACTCAAAAGACACAGAATGGCTGAATGGATTTAAAAAAACAAAACAAAACAAAAAATCCAATGATATGCTGCCACAAGAGACACACTTTAGCCTTAAAGACACACAGAGATTGAGAGTGATTGGATAGAAAAAGATATTTCAAGCAAAGCATAACCAAACCAAACCAAAAAAGGTTAACTACAGTTAAATCAGACAAAACAGACTTTAAACTGAAAATGGTAAAAAGAGACAAAGAAGGCCATTATATAATGATAAAGGGGTCAATACATCAAGAAGATATAACACCTAAATATTTATGCACCCAACACCAGAGCACTTAAATATATAAAGCAAAAACTGTAGAAGAGCTAAAAGAAAATGTATGGCAATACAATAATAGTTGGGGACTTTAAAATACCCTACTCTTAAAAATGAATAGATTATCCAGACAGAGAATCAATGAGGAACCAGTGAATTTGAACACTATAGACCAAATGGACCTAACAGACATATATAGAACATTCTATCCTACAAAGCAGAATACACATTCTTCTCAAGTGCACATGGAACATATTCTAGGATAAACTACATGTTAGGCCACAAAACAAGTCTTAGCAAATTCAAGAACACTGAAATCATACCAAGTATCTTCTCTGACACAATGGTATGAAACTAGAAATCAATAACAGGAGGAAAACTGAAAATTTCATAAAAACATGGAAATTAAATAACACTCTTCTAAACAACCAATAGATCAAAGAAGAAATTAAAGGTGAAATTTAAAAGTATCTTGAGGTAAACAAAAAAGGAGACACAACGTATCAAAACTTATGGGATACAGCAAAAGCAGTTCTAAAATGGAATTTCATAGCAATAAATGCCTATATTAAGAAGCAAGAAGGATCCCAAATAACCAACCTAACTCTATGCCTTAAGGAACTAGAAGAAGAACAAACTGAGCCAAAAGTTAGCAAAAGGAAGGAAATAATCAAGACTAGAGCAGAAATAAATAACAGGAAAACAATCAAAAAGATTAACCAGACTAAGAACTGGTTCTTTGAAAATATAAACAAAGTTGAAAAACTTTTAACTAGACTAATCAAGGAAAAAAGAGAGGACCCATGCAAGAAAATTAGAAATGAGAAAGGACAAGACTTCCCTGGTGGTCCAGCAGTTAAGAACCTGCCTTCCAATGCAAGGGATGCGGGTTCAATCCCTGGTTGGGTAACTAAGAACCCACATGCTGTGGGGCAACTAAGCCCACATGCCACAACTACAGAACCCATGCACTCTGGAGCCCACCTGCCACAACTAGAGAGCCCACACGCTGCAACTAGAGAGAAGCCCGCATGCCGCAACAAACAGCCCGTGCACCACAACGAAAGATCCCACATGCCGCAACTAAGACCTGACACAGCCAAAAATAAATAAATATTTTTTTAAAAAAAGGAAATGAAAAAGACATTACAACTGATACCACAAAAATACAAAGGATCATAAGAGGTTACTATGAACAACTATATGCTAGCAAACTGGCCAACCTAGAAGAAATAGAAAAATTCTTAGAAACATACAAACTATGAGTTTGATTCAGGAAGAAATAGAAAGTCTGAATAGACCAATTACTAATAAGGAGATTGAATCAGTAATCAAAAATACCCCAGTGAAGAAAGTCCAGAACCAGATGGCTTCACTGGTGAATTTTACCAGACATTTAAAGAAGGCTTCAGCCAATCCTTCTCAAACTCTTCCAAAAAACCAAAGAGGAGGGAACACTCCCAAACTCATTTTACAAGGGCAGCATTACCCTCATACCAAAGCTAGAAAGGACACTACCAGAAAACAACACACCAATATCCTTCATTAATATAGATGCAAAAATTCTCAATAAAATAATATCAAATCAAAAAGCACATAAAAAGTATCGTTAACCATGATCAAGAGGGTTTTATACCTGAGATGAAAGGATGGCTCAACACACAAAAATCAATGTGATACCACATTTCTAGAATGAAAGAAAAAATCATATGATCATCTCAATAAATGTAGAAAAAGCATTTGACAAAATTCAACATCCATTAATGATAAAAATTCTTAACAAATTAGGAATAGAAGGAATGTACCTCAACATAATAAAGGCCATATATGATAATCCCACAGCTAACATCATATTCAATGGTGAAAGATTGAAAGTTTTACCTCTAAGAACAGAAACAAGACAAGGATTCCCACTCTCACCACTCCTGCTCAACATAGTACTAGAAGTTCTTGCCAGAGTAATCAGGCAAGAAAAAGAAATATGAGGCATCAAAATTGGAAAGGAAGAAATAAAACTGTGTCTATTTGCAGACAACATGATTTTATATCTAGAAAATCCTAAAGACTCCACCAAAAAAACCTGTTATAACTAATCAACAAATGTGGTAAAGTTGCAGGATACAAAATTAGCATGCAAAAGTCATGAAGCATTTCTATAACATCAAATTATCTAAAAAATTCCATTTACAATAGCATTTGAGACAATAAAATACTGAGGAATAAACTTAACCAAGGAGGTGAAAGATCTAAAATCCAAAAACTACGAGACACTGATGAAAGACATCAAAGATAACACAAATAAATGGATATAGATTCCATGTTCACAGATTGGAAAAATTAATATTGTTGAAGTGTCAATACCACCAAAAGCCATCAACAGAGTCAATGCAATCTATCAAGATTCCAATGGCATTTTTTAGAGAAGTAGAAAAAACAATCCTAAAATTTATATGGAACTAAAAAGACCCTGAATAGCCAAAGCCATCCTAAGAAACAAAAACAAAACAGGAGGCATCACACGTTCTGATTCCAAACTATCCTATAAAGCTACAGTAATCAAAGCAGTATGGTACTGGCATATAAACAGACAAATAGATAAATGGAACAGAATCAAGAGCCCAGAAATAAACCCAAGCATATACAGTCAACTAATATTTGACAAGGGAGCCAAGACTACTCAATGGAGAAAACACAGTCTCGTCAATAAATGGTGCTGGGAAAATTGGATAGTCACATGTAAAAGTGTGAAACTAGACCCCTATCTTATACCATACATCAAAATAAACTCAAAATGGATTAAAAACTTAAATGTAAGACCTGAAACCACGAAACACCTAGAAGAAAACATAGAGAAAAAGCTCCTTGACATGGATCATGGACCCAAGGATCATGATTTTTTAGATATGACACCTAAAGCAAAAGGAACAAAATCAAAAATAAGTAAGTGGGATTACATCAAACTGAAAAGCTTCTGCACGGTGAAAGAAACCATCCACAAAATTAAAAGACAATCTACAGAATGGGGAAAAACATTTGTGAACGATACATCTGATAAGGGGTTAATATCCAAAATATATAACCAACTTATACAACTCAACAGCACAAAAACCAATAATCCAATTTTTAAATGGGCAAGAGGTCTGAACAGACATTTTTCCAAATACAATATATGAATGGCCAACAGGTACATGAAAAAACATCATTAGTCATTAGGGAAACACAAATCAAAACCACAATATCAACTCCTGCCTGTTCCAATGGCAATTATAAAAAGACAAGAAATAATAAATTCTTGATGAGGATGTGGAGAA
Source organism: Physeter macrocephalus (assembly GCF_002837175.3). NCBI lineage: Eukaryota > Metazoa > Chordata > Mammalia > Artiodactyla > Physeteridae > Physeter > Physeter macrocephalus. The sequence continues at coordinate 26,185,784 of NC_041224.1, read as the reverse complement.
AAGGGAACCCTTGTGCACTATAAACTGGTACATGTGGAAAACAGTATGCAGGATCCTCAAAAACTTAAAAATAGAACTACCATATGATGCAGCAATTTCACTTCAAGGAATATATCCAAAAGAAATGAAAACACTAACTCAAAATGATATCTGGGGACTTCCCTGGTGGTGCAGTGGTTAAGAATCTGCCTGCCAATGCAGGGGACACAGGTTTGAGCCCTGGTCTGGAAAGATCCCACATGCCGTGGAGCAACTAAGCCCGTGCGCCACAGCTGCAAAGCCTGCGTTCTAGAGCCCGCAAGCCAAAACTGCTGAGCCCGTGTGCCACAACTACTAAAGCCTGTGCGCCTGGGGCCCGTGCTCTGCAACAAGAGAAGCCAACGCAGTGAGAAGCCCGTGCACCGCAACGAAGAGTAGCCCCTGCTCGCCGCAACTAAAGAAAGCCTGCGCACAGCAACGAAGACCCAACGCAGCCAAAAATAAATAAATAAATAAATTTATTTATTTTAAAAATGGTATCTGGAGAAACGGGCGCGAGCCGCAGCTGTCGGCGCGGACACCAGAGACAAGCGTGGGACGCTAGGGCTGCTGCTGCCGCCACCAAGAGGCCTGTGTGCAAGCACAGGTCACTCTCCACACCTCCCCTCCCAGGAGCCTGTGCAGCCCGCCACTGCCGGGGTCCCGGGATCCGGGGACAGCTTCCCCGGGAGAACGCGCGGCGTGCCTCGGGCTGGTGCAACGTCACGCCGGCCTCTGCCGCCGCAGGCTCGCCCCGCATCCATGCCCCTCCCTCCCCCGGCCTGAGTGAGCCAGAGACCCCGAATCAGCTGCTCCTTTAACCCCATCCTGTCTGAGCGAACAGCAGACACCCTTGGACGACCTATGCGCAGAGGCGGGGCCAAGTCCAAAGCTGAATCCCAGGAGCTGTGCGAACAAAGAGGAGAGGGGGAGGTCTCTCCCAGCAGCCTCAGAAGCAGGGGATTAAAGCTCCACAATCAGCTTGAAGTGCCCTGCATCTGTGGAATAGGTACCTGAATAGACAGCGAAATATCCCAAGTTGAGGAGGTGGACTTTGGGAGCAAGATATATTATTATTTTCCCCTTTTTCTCTTTTTGTGAGTGTGTATGTGTGTGCTGCTGTGTGAGATTTTGTCTGTATAGCTTTGCGTTCACCATTTGTCCTACGGTTCTGACCAACCGGTTTTTTTTTTTTATAAAATTTTTCTTCTTAATAATTATTTTTTAATTTAATAACTTTATTTTATCCTACTTTATTTTATCTTCTTCCTTTCTTTCTTCCTTTCTTCCTTTCTTTCTTCCTTTCTTCCCTCCCTTCCTCCCTCCCTTCCTTCCTTTCTTCCTCCCTTCCTTCCTTCCTTTTTTCCTCTCTTCCTTCCTCCCTTCCTTCCTTCCTTTCTTTCTATTTTTTCTCCCTTTTATTTTGAGCCGTGTGGATTAAAGGCTGTTGGCGCTCCAGCCAGGAGTCAGGGCTGTGTCTCTGAGGTGGGAGAACCAACTTCAGGACACTGGTCCACAAGAGACCTCCCAGCTCCATGCAATATCAAATGGCAAAAATCTCCCAGAGATCTCCATCTCAACACCAAGACCCAGCTTCACTCAATGACCAGCAACGTACAATGCTGGACACCCTATGCCCAACAAATAGCAAGACAGGACTACAGCACCATCCATTAGCAGAGAGGCTGCCTAAAATCATAATAAGGCTACCAACATCCCCAAACACACCACCAGACGTGGA
>NC_041224.1:26125280-26179731 GCF_002837175.3 Physeter macrocephalus | reverse complement strand
CCCCAATGTTCATTGCAGCTCTATTTACAATAGGCAGGACATGGAAGCAACCTAAGTGTCCATCAACAGATGAATGGATAAAGAAGATGTGGCACATATATACAATGGAATATTACTCAGCCATAAAAAGAAATGAAACTGAGTTATTTGTAATGAGGTGGATAGACCTGGAGTCTGTCATACAGAGTGAAGTAAGTCAGAAGGAGAAAAACAAATACCATATGCTAACACATATATATGGAATCTAAGAAAAAAAAAATGGTATCTGCACCCCTATGTTCATAGCAGCATTATTTACAATAACAAGACATGGAAACATCAATGGCTGAATGGATAAAGAAGTTGTTTTATACATACACACACACACACACACACACACACACACACACACAGATACATACCATGGAATATTATTCAGCTACAAAAAAATGAAAAAATCCTGCCTTTTGCAATAACATGGATGGACCTTGAGGGCATTACACTAAGTGAAATAAGTCAGACAGAGAAAGACAAATACTGTATGATCTCACTTTTGGAATAAAAAAAAAACCCACCACTCATAAAAGAGATCAGATTTGTGGTTACCAGAGGTGGGAGCAGGGAGGGGGAGATGACAGTCAAAAGGTATAAACTTCCAGTTATAAGAAAAGTAAGTATGAGGGATGTAATGTACACATGAGGACCATCATAGTTAACACAGCTGTATGGAATAAATGAAAGTTGTTGAGAACAAATCCTAACATTTCCCATAATAACGAGAAAAAAAAAGGGTTTTTTTGCTGCCTCTTTTTATTTACCTATATGACATGATGGATGCTAACTTATCTTACTATAGTAATCGTTTCACAGTGTATAGAAGTTGAACAATTATGCTATACACCTTAAACTTATACAGTGATGTATGTCAATTATATCTCAGCAAAACTGAGGGTAAAAAAAGAATGTGATAAATATAAATATATAATATTCACATATATTATTACAATAGTCCGGTTTAAAATTTCGATAATTTATTAAGTTACAATGTGGTATGAATTTGGAAAAACTGATCTAAAGCAATGTTTTCCAAAGTACACTACACAGACATTAACCTGCAAGATAAGTAATCTATGGGAAACAATAGGGTTTGGTAGCTGAGATGGTGTGAGAAATGCTGTTAACTACAGCCTCCTCTTGGAAATTCACAATGTGTATTAACATATGAAAAGCTCCAAGAAGCAAAGATCCACCTATTTAAACTTGCTTAACCCACTGTTTATTAAATAGGGCATTCGTTCTTAAAACTCTGTAACATATAATACCTATTAAACTGAGGGACAATATAGTGTGATGTCATAGGTTCAAATCATGTCAGGTTAAGCGCATGGCCTTTGGAACAATACTGCCTGCATTTGAATCCTAGCTAGCGCTCCCACTTATTAGCTATTCGTTTCTTCATCTATAAAATGGATAATAATAATACCTACCTACATGGAAAGTATTTATAGCAGCACTGACAACACTATAAGCACTATATAATGTTGACTAACGTCCAGCAGAATGAGTGTTCTAAGACACACTTTGAGAAACGCTGGTAGAGAATCGAGCCCGTTAGAATTCTGGGGCTCGTGTCTCTCCATGGGAAGATTACCAACTCGTTGGAGACAGGGGTATATAATTATGACACAGTACGTTAAGTACTGAACAAGGAGCAAGTGAGGACTCTGGAACCGAGAGTAGGGAAGGAATAATATTTCTAATGGTGAGGGACGTTTCAGGAGAGAATCCACAGCCAAATTGACAGAAATCCTAAAATGTGTGTAGGATTTCACCAAGCAGAGAAGTGGAGAATGATAGCAGCCAAGACCAGTAAGTAGCCTGATTTGGGAAACAGTAAGTAGCCTGATTTGACTAGAGTGCAGTCTAAGTTGGAAGACGGGGAATGCACTGGAAATGAGGTTGACATTAGATTGTTAACGGTCCTGTATTCCAAACTAAGAACCTTGAGGTTTCTTCCACAGGAATTAAGGAGCACAAATGTTAAAAACAACCAAGCAACCAGGGAAGGATCAGAGGATCAGTGTGGGAAGTGAGCTGAAGAGGAAAAGACTAGGCGCAAGGATAGATAATAGTTCAGGTAAGCAGAGAAGAAAAGAGCAGTCAGACTAGAGGACAGGAAAACAGGTTTAAAGGTACTTCAAACATAGCAAAATACTGGGTGTGACATTTAGAGAAAGTTTAGACATGGCAAAAAAAGAAGAAGAAGAAGAAAGAAAGAAAATAATTAGGTGTGAGGGACGAAAAGGCCAAAGGTGGTGGCAAGATCTCTGAGATGGATACAGGAGGAGTAGAAGCATACCCTGGGAGCGGTTGTGGGTTATCAAGCAGGTTCATGTCATGCTCAAATCTCTCCTGGTCTTGATATCAGGAGGCAGGGCCAGAGACAGATGTGGGAGACATGAATCTGGGTGGTCATTAGTTAAGGGGATGGTTGGGCTCACCCTACAAGAGCATCAAAAGGAGGGAAAGGGGCCTGTCCTGTGTCAACTGAAAAATAATACACAACCTAAAAGTTGAGAGTTATGTTTTATTCGGCAGACAAAACTGAGGACTTAAGCCCGGGACACAACCTCTCAGATAGCTCTGAGGGACTGCTCCAAAGAGGGGTTAAGGAGGAGCCAGGGTATATAGGAATTTTCACAACAAAGACCAGGCGTCAGAACATCAAAAGATTACTGTTCATTAAAGAAAACCAGATATCTCAAGTTAAGAGGGTTAGCGCTTTTCTGTGTATGGGAAGATGCAAGAGTCTGGGTTCACTGAAATCATTCCTTTGATAGGCACCTCAGCTATCCGGGGCCAGTATCCTGTGCTTTCTCATCCTGAGTCTCCTCAGGGTGCATAGCTGCGGGTCACTGCAGTGTGATGGCTTGATGGCTGTAGCATCCTTTGTTTACTAATATAGCAGGCAACATTTCTTTCATTGACACCTGAATAAGATGCAGGGGTTTTATTTCTCCTGTCCCCAAGAGGAGATCACCGTGGGGACTCCGGGAAAGCTGGGATGTAGCGTCTGGAGGCTATAGTCCATTCAAAGCCCCTTTGCCTCGGCCGCCTTCCTCCTCTCCCCAGCTGACGACAGAAGCCTGGGATTTCTAACAAGTGGAGCCAGTTCCCTCCTCCCTCTTCCACGCGGGCCAGGGGACTGTCGAGCTCCACACTCAACCATGAAGCTCTACGCTTGAAATGGCTACTTGACGCAGGAAAATAGTGACATAGCTAAATATATAAGCCTAGACATTTTCAACATTTATTTCATTACCAGCTATGATGCTCAAAACCCTCACCTTACCCCTGACACCCTTCAACACCCTTATCCCATCCTTGGCTTAAGTGTACACCGAGCTTCACTTGGGGGTAAGGAAGAAGTTCAGGAGGGGTTAAGGGTCAGCAGTGTCTGATATGCACATTACCTGGTAATAAAAAAAAAAAGAAAAAACTTCATTTTTTCCTTTTTGCCATGCCTATGTCAAAATGGCTGCCTCAAAACCAGCACAAGAAAATGTACTACCTGGAGTTATGATTCTACCCACACCTGGACCAGCCGAGATCTCTAGTAGGATAAGCTCATCTGACTAGCTGCCTTCCCTCTCTGGCAGCTGAAAACTGTACCAAATGCACATCAGTCACGTCCCTCACTGTGTGAAGGACCCATTCTCTTCCTGCTGACTTTCCACTTTGAGGCTAATCACCCCAGCCAAGAACAGACATCTGCGGCAGTGTGACCCTGAAAGTCCACAGGGTCACGGCTTGTCGTTTTGCCCGCAGGCTCCTAGCATCCAGACATCTCCCTGCCAACTGCTGGAGACACGAGAGCATCACCTTGTACCAGGAGCAGGGCCCAGCCCAGCGCGGAGCACAGCGCCACCACACTCCTCTCGGGCTGCACCTGCCACCTGCTCTGATCCCCCCAGCGGTGAAGGGCTCCCTGCTCCAAAAACCTGCTCCCTGACAAGCTCCACTTAGAACCTGAAGCCTTGCATTCCACAATTCGATAAAAGGTGAAAAGGCAACGATCCTGGAAGCGGTTACACAACAACGCATGGTTCCACCTGGAAGCGAGAATGGCCCTCCTCTGTGAGGTGATGTAATCGAATAGGATGGAGAGCCCGAGAGCAGGAGGAGCGAGGAGCGGGGCGCCGAAGACAAATCGCTTCTGCCCAAAATGGGACCTTGGGCGCCTCGGCTATGTGCCAAGCATTGCACTATATTGGTTCTATACACATTATCTAATCTCATCCTCAGAGGGACCCAAGGGGGCATTATTGTTTCCATTTTAGAGGGAAGCAAACAGTTTCAGGTGTTATGTGTTCGTTTAAGGCCAAACAGCCAGCAAACGGCGCAAAAGTTCCGTTCCGTGGTTTCCCTGATGACCATCTTGGCGCACAGGTGATAGAAGCCCGGATCAGGAGGGCGAGTACGCTTCATCCCCTGGTGGCTACAGGGGCACAGTCCACTGTCAAGTGCAATGGGAAGAGTGCTCTGCTACATGCAGGGGGCGGGAGGAGATGCTCCCGCCAGGTCGTGTATCAGCCAGTCCAGGCCTAAGGGTCACTAGACCGCAGCCTCGAACACCACACGCGACAACGTGGAGACGGAGACACCCTCCCGGCGTCCCGGCCTCCGCAGGCCAGCATGGTTCCCACAGCAACCCCAAACAGGCAGGGCAAACGTCCCGGACCATGAATTCGGGTGCGCAAGACCCGTTATTGTTCTTCCCGCTCCCAACCTCTCATTTGGCCCTTGTTTTCACCTTGAATCTCATCAGTTTCAGGTTTTCTAGGTAAACGCGGATATTAGGTTGTGTTTGCCCCGCTTTGCTCAGGCTCTACAGGCCGGGTCGGCTTACCTGGTGGCAGGTCAGGAGTGAACTCCGCTCAGGCAGCCTCCTCCCGCGTCCGTGGGAGCCGGTCCTTGACCTCGCCCTTCAACCTTGACCCAGGCTCGGGTAGTGTAAGTCCCACCGCGCCTGGGGCCAACCCTGGAGACAGCACTCACCTCCTACCTGGTCGGCTGACCTGCAGGGCCGCAAGGAACCCTGGGACATCTGGTCTCTGGCGCATGGCACTCTGGGAGGGGACGGGGGTGGGGTGGGGAGTGGGCGGGGCCGCCACAGGCCACGCCTTTGTCCCGGTTTCCAAGCCCTGGCTGCTTCTGGGTACCCCCAGGGTATCTGAAGGCGCTGTAACTCTGTGTGGAACGCAGGGAGGCGAGGGAAACAGCTACAGGCACTACTGTCTCTTTCCTCCCTGGCTCCAGCCCTCTGTCCTTTCCCCAGGACAGAGTTTTCATCTTCCTGGTGTTTCTGTTTTATACTAAAGCACAGTTTTTAAACTTAAAAGCCAAGCATGTTACTTTCATTCTTTGATTTCACTCTCCTTTGGGATAGGGTTGCCAGAGAAAATACAAAACACCTATTACATCTGAATTTCAGATAAATGTCAAATAAATGTTTAGTGCAAGTATATCCCAAATATTGCATAGAATATACTTATACTAAAAAGTATTTGTCATTTATCTGATTCAGATTGAACTGGGTATCCTGTATATTTACTTGCTAAGTCTGGCAACCCTATTTTGGGAAAGGCCTGTTTTCTGTTACCCTCCAACAGGGTAGTGCCATGGGGTACCAGGTGCATGTGTGTCTTTGTGAGGAGCAAGATTATGTTAACATTTCACAATATCATCTTCCCACACAAATAGAAATGCACACAATAGGGACATTTTATCTGCAGGATACTGTGAAGAGTTTATTTGGAACAAACAAAACCGTCACGTCCTATGTAAGTTAGGAAGTGCAAGTACAGTTACTGCAACCTGCTCTCTTGTAACTGTGTTTCAGTCACTGACATTCAGACCATGCAGACACAAGGGAATTCAACCAAAAAAAAGTCAGCAAAGCTCCAATGCTCCCTGGTCACACACATACACACTGTGCTTGTTGAAGCAAGCAGAATCGCAGAGTGCTCTGAAGTCAGGTGTTTCCTCTTTGTGTGAACCTGGACAAGCTACTTCTCCCTACACCTGAGTCAAGGGCGTGGCATGAAAATAAACACACTACTATATTAACCCTTATGGTCAGAATTGCTGACTGAACTGAAGTAGTGGATGTGACACTTTACAAGCAATTTAAATCCACTGAGACAAAAGAATTTACTGTGCTTACTCATCCTTCTCAGAAATGTCTGAGTGAGAGAAGGTGACTAAGTTGGGACATTTCTAACAGGTCATTCATAAACACAAAGAGTTGGTGCTTGAGGACGACTGGGCTCAGCCTCCTGTCTTTTGCCCACCACACCCCTAGTTCTAGAGGAGCCTCTGCCCTAGGACTTGGGATGGGCATCCAGGAAGAAAAGAGGGGCTCTGAAGGAAGAGACAGGAAACCTAAAAGACATAATGTGCTTTTTCCAAAGACGCACCCAGAGCCAACCTTCCCCAACCATCTCAGACCCTCCTGTCACTCCTGCATCTTCCCTCCACCAGCATGATTAATATTCCTTCCATTTCACACTCCTCCCTCGGGATGCAAGTTGCCATAGTCACAAGCAGCTGCCTCCTGTGTGATAACACTGTGACGGCTCACAGGCTAACCTGGACTCCAAAGCCATCTTCACCCTCTTTCTCCTTTCTTTTTAAGTGTGTGTGTGTGTGTGTGTGTGTGTATGTGTGTGTGTATACTCACACGTACGCCCATGTGCAATAATTTTATTTTTTTTAAAATAAATTTATTTATTTATTTTTGGCTGTGTTGGGTCTTCGTTGCTGCACGCAGGCTTCCTCTAGTTGCGTCGAGCGGGGGCTACTCTTTGTTGCGGTGTGCGAGTTTCTCATTGCAGTGGCTTCTCTTGTTGCGGAGCGCGGGCTCTAGGCACGTGGGCTTCAGTAGTTGTGGCACGCGGGCTCAGTAGTTATGGCTCACGGGCTCAGTAGTTATGGCTCACGGGCTTAGCTGCTCCATGGCATGTGGGATCTTCCTGGACCAGGGATCAAACCTGTGTCCCCTGCATTCTCAGGTGGATTCTTAACCACTGTGCCACCAGGGAAGTCCCTGTGCAAGAATCTGAGGAAGAAAAAAACTTTGGCCTTGAGACAAAGGTTGATTTTTCTTGGGCTTTCTTTGCCTGTATTGCTGACGTAACCAGGGACCATCCTAGGTTTGAGTCTATCGTGCTCCAGAAGAGACTCGCACAAGAAATGGCCTTCACATCCCACCCTGGGCTTTAGACCTGACTTAAGGTCCCCTGGTCAGTAAAGGACAACAGCATGATATTTTAAAAATCTGTCATCACCTAGGGCCTCTTTGGCTCTTTCGGCATACAGGGTCACCGGGTGAAGGTGCCCCATGTCCCCGTCTGCCCACGTTCTTCCCCACAGAAGAAGAAAATAGACATGGGTCACCTGGAGGACTCTTCAGGGTCAGAAATATCCCTTTTCATTCCATTGTCTCTGGAGCAACAGATGCTCTAAAATGGGCATAACTAATAAACATCTTTACACATCTTCCCTCATTACCAGAATATTCTTTAGTGGTGTTACCACGATGACCCAAACAATCCGTGAATGAAGCTCTTCTTGAGTTTCTTGTGTGTGCCCAGCCTTATTCTAGGAATTGTAGGCTGATACATGGAGAAGGAATAGCTCCTGCCTTCACGGAGCTTACAACACTGGACGGTCCCACACAGGCATCCACATGCGGATATTGATCTAGTTAGTAGGGGGAGGGGCTTCCACCACCCCAGCTCCACCATTGCAGCCACCTTGTGTCCCAGCAGATTGCAGCTTGTGATGGCTGGGGCAGTAAGGTCATCAGTCAAAGAGGGCTCTGGGCAGTGGAGCACTTGACCTTGGGAATAGAGCGGAATGGAGGGAGATCTTAGGGGACCCGCACCCTGAGCCTCCATGTGCCATATTGATTTCCACTGCACTTCCTCTGAGGCATAAATTGCTCTAATTCTCCTTTCTTCCACCCCTGAGCTTCTCTTCATTTCTCCCAAAGGATGCTGAACTTCCAATTCAGGTTTAGAAGGCAGGAATGGGGCAAACAAAGGAGGAAAACTTATTTCAAGTCCTGTTTTGTTTCTAACAAAACTCTTGACTTGAAAGAGCTCCAAGTATTGGGGTGGGGGGCGGTGAAGGGGAGGGATAAATATAAGGAGTCACAAGGTGGTGAAGCACCCTTCTTGCTCAGAACTATAGGAAAGGTCAAGGTCAAAAGCAAAGCCAGGTTGGAAGGATGAGCAGAAAAAACCACAAGACAAAAAGCAGTAGCAGTCAACCTTCCTGAAGCAAATGTTAAATACACTTATTATAGCAATAAATAATAATGCAGTATGGAGCGTACATGGTGTAAACACCTTTAAGACAATTCTAATTTTCCTCTTTGCTTCAAGAGCCACAGATTGTTATGGCAACAAAACGGAAAAAGAGATCACAGTATTCATTTGATATCTCGGCTTCATTTGTTCCACATTTGCAATACAGCACATGCATGATAAACAACCCAGGGCTGAGCCAAAGCAGAGGAAACACTAAAACCACAGAAGGGCACCGTGGAGCACCCTCTCAGCCTTGACTTTTGTTAAATAAAAAATAAATAATAATTTTCTACAAAGAATAGCAGTTCGGTTGCCCACATAATTTGCTATTTGACTGAGAAGCAGATAGTTCCGTTCTTGCCAGCCTGATGATAAAAGGGAAAACGGGAACGGGCAGCAGACGGTCATTCAGGAAGTTCTCCACCACCAGTCTGGAGCTGAGGAAGCTTGGCTGGCCTGGATCTCAGCTCTCCATGTGCCGGGACCCCCTTTGCACACCTCCCTACCCCCACCCAGCTCACTTTTTACTCTGCAGCCAGAGTGATCTTCTCAGAACAAAAATCTGATTCTTTGATGTGGAGAAAAAGGAAGTCTCATAAATTGCTGGTGGGAGTATAACCTGGTAGCATCTTCCTTGGATAGAACCTTGGCAATATCTAGTAAAGTTGAATATTCTCATGACCTATGACCCTTCTTGAGTATAGAACTTTCGATATTAGATGCTTTTGTCCATGTCTCCAAGGACACATGCCCAAGACTGGTCATTCCAGTATTGTCTATACCAGAAAAAAATTAGAAACAACTTAAATGTCCATCAACAAGAGAGTAGGTAAATTATGGATATGTAGTCATAAAATGGATTACTCTTTAGTTATTTCAAACAAATGACCTAGAACCATATCTTCAATGTGTATGTATGATATCATTTACACAAAGCTTAAAAACTTGTAAAAAAATACCATATAAAGTATATGGATCTACGAATATGTGACGTAAAAAAATAAATACGGCAACATGAGAGATCATGCTGGTTGAGATTTGACAGTTGGAGAAGGTTTTCTGAGGAAATATGCTTGAGTGACAGGAAAGGGTCCAGTGCTGAGATAGGGGTGGGAGCCCAGGGTTCTACACAGCCTGGGGTGTAAGAGGCTTCCTGGAATCAAATCCTGCTTTGTCTGCCAGTTAATCACTGTGTGACCCTGGGAAAGTCATATAAGCTCTCTGTGCCTCAGTTTCCTCATATGTAAAACTGTAATAATAATAGTACTTACCCCATAGGGCTGAGGTGAGAATTAAATATGTTGACGTGTAAAGTCAAAACAATGCCTGGCACATGCTAACAGCTATATGACGGGGTGCAACTACTTCTTTTCCAGGTAGAAGAATCAGTAAATTCAAAGGCAGGGGGAGGGGGAGAAAGGATGGGCAGAAAAGCGTTGAGTATTCATATAAGAGCAAGAAACTCATGTGAACAGAGCAAAGTGAGCAAGGCAAGGTGGATGGCGGACGGCTCTGAGGTTGGAGATCGAGCCCCAACAGGCCTTAGAGGATATGGCAGGAAGCTTGGATGTTGCTGCATATGCTACTACAGAGATGTAAACCATGGAACAATGTGATCCAGTGCATATACTTGAAAAATATGACTCTCACTCAGCAATGAAAACAAACTGTCAATACTCACAATCATTGGATGAATCTCCAGGGAATTCTTCAAAGTGAAAAAGCCAATCCCCAAACATTATACACTGTATGATTGCATTTCTACAACACTGTTGAAATGATAACAGATTAGGGGTTGCCAGTGGTTAAGGAGGGGGTGGGGGATGGAGGTGGGTGTGGCTGTAAAAGGGCAACACAGGAAGAGTATCTGTACACACATGTTCACAGCAGCATTACTCACAACGGGCAAAAAACGGAAGCAACCCGAGTCCATCGACAGAGGAATGGAGAAATAAAATGTGTATATGCATACAATGGAATATTATTTAGCTTTGAAAAGGGAGGAAATTCTGCAACATGCTACTACAAGTAGCATGAAGACATTACACTAAGTAAAATAAGCCAGACACAAAAGAAGACAAATACTGTAGATTCCACTTATATGGGGCTATCTAGAGCACTCAAATTCATAGAGACAGAAAGTACAATGGTGGTTACCATGAGAGTGGGGAATGAAGAGTTATTGTTTAATAGGTACAGAGTTTCGGTTTTGCAAAATGCAAAGAATTCTATGGATGGAGGGTTGTGATGATATCATAACAATTTGAAGGTACCTGATGTTGACTAAATCAATTTATCTAGACCACACTTGCCTCATCTATAAAAGGAAAAGATTAAATTAGACCAATAGTAAGAAGTGACCAAACCTGTGACTAAACAGGGCATACACCAAACAATATAAATTGTGAATATTTATGCATTCATTAACTTCTATTATCAATTTTCTACTTACTTATATCAATAACTCTTTGGTACAAAAAAGATTTAAAGCTATTGGCAACCAACATATAAAATAGAGCAACACGACAAGAATTAGGAGTGGGTGAGAGGGAAGAAACAAAGGCAATGGTAAACAAGAGGAGGAGATAAAATGCTAAGAAAAGTGAGACTAGAACACAAAACTAAGTTCTATATCCTTGCTAAAAGCAAGCCCAAAATTGTGCTCTGAGCTGCCTAGAAGCAATGGGAAAAGGGAAACTTATACAGACCAAAGAGTAAAAGCAAACCAACTTATACAGACCAAAGAGTAAAAGCAAACCAATCACTCAATTGAAAATAATAATAATAATAAATAATACTAATAAACTGGACAGTATACAAAGATAAGACAAGTAAATTCTCTTGAGGATCCTTTCGAGAGAACAATGTTTATTGCAATGATCAATGTCCTCCAAAGCTTCCTTACTGGACACACAGCAATGAGTTCCTTGGAACTTACAGGCTGGTGGCATCACATGAATGTGAAACTCAGTAACTCAGGAAGCCAATGCAATAGCCTTCAGGTATACAGCTCTCTGTGGCTCAGGCTAAAGTCAAAGAATTATTTTAGATGATCTAGATGTATGGAAGGACTACATGTCTTTCAGTGATCTTCACTTAATATTGTTTCCAACTAGTTTCTAGATATCAGATAAAGACATTCCTGTCAATTTTTCTTCTTAAATTCATCCCAAATAGTAAAAGGAAAAAAAGTCAGAAATATGGACTGCATTTTTGATGAAACTAAAGAATCTTTGTAACTTAGAACAAAATGAAGGCAAAAAGCAGATGGAAGTGACCAAGCCGGGAGCAGGAATGTCATACCTAAGAGCCTACAGTGGCGAGTTGGGTCCAGAGAAAGCAGATTTGCCGTGAAGCCCGGGAAGCCTCTGGATCCGGAGGCACACGGGGTGGAGGGGGCGTGCTTGCAAGGAAAGGGAAGAAGTGGAAGCAGGAAGGTCGTTTGAAAGTCAGGAGGAGGAGAGCTCAGATTCCCAGCTCCTGACCCCACCCAGTCCCACAACCAATTCACCCCACCCCCCAGCAGTGCTAAGAGCTTGAACCAATTCACAGGTGCCAGGCATGAGGAGGGTGGCGATGGGTGGTCCCGCGACCAGACTTAGGGGAATTCGTTTAAGGTTTGCACACAGACCGCTGAGACAATGAGCTCCCTGCTCCTTCCCAGTCCCAGAACGCCAGCAAACAGGGTTACACGCCCAGTCAGGAAACTGGAGGAGTCTTCGCTAAAGAAATGCAAACACCCCCAAGAACAGTAAGACCCAAAGACAGGAAAAAGCCTGCGGACCACCCCTTCCTCTTCCAGTACAGCTCCCAAAACAATTAACAAGCCCCACCTGTGCACACAGGGCTCCCATCAATTTCTTGTATCCACCTCTTAACATGAAGGAATTTTCAAGGACCACCAGACCTGGGAGGAATGTCTTCCATGTAAAGGGGAGACACCAAAACAAACGTTAAAACGAAAGTTGGAGAAAACAATTTCAAGCAATAGAAAGGAAAAAAAAGCTGCCTATAAATAATATTCTCAGCTGGATAAGGAAAAATCTAAACAGATGACAAAATACTGCAGTTTTTAACTTCAGGAAAAATAAAAGTTGAGCAAGAAATGAAATACTCTCCTGGTACGTTAGTTCACACGGCACTGAACAACACTCACGGGGTCACAATACAAGATATGGAAGAACAAGGACAACAAAAAATGTAATTTAACCATAGAGAGGAAAGGAGAAGACAGGTGTCAGAAAGTAAAAATCCTCATCTTCCACAAAGCTGACGAATCACGATATAGGATGCTTATATGATTTAGGAATGGGGCATTAAATGCTAAGAAAAAACAGTGAAAAGAATGAAAAGTATGCTTTTAGGAAGAGGACAGGATGAAAACAGGGACCAGAGGATTCTGGTTTTTTCTGATTTGACTCTTCAGCACCATTAGCTTGTTTGACTCTGTGCATCAGAGAAAATAAAAGTTGATTTTAAAATTTAATAGCTCTCAGCCACAGGTGAAATGTGTTAAGCGATGGTCAGATCACATTACATTTCTGAGGATTCACCTCTTTGATGCACCCAGTGAAGCAGGAGTCTTGTGTTATCACCATCAGCGGTGGCCGTGGGCTGAGCACGTGCCTTGTAGCACTAGGCTATGAGCTCCATGAAGACAGGGACCGTGCCAGTTATGTCCACTTGGCACTGACCACCATACCTGCCAGGCTCAGTAATAATAGCTACTTTGTTGTTGTTTACCTCTTACTATGTACCAGTCACCAGTTCTAAGCCCTGTAGGAAGCCACTTAATCCGGCCAACGCCGAACAAGATAGACACGACTGTTATCTCCCACTTAATAGGTGAGCCAACCAAGGACGGCAAAGGCAAGTAATTCATCCAACGTTGCTGCCTAGTAAATGGGGAAGCCAGGATTTCATTCCAGTCTGAGACCCTCCCTCTCAATGACTGTGAGCTCAATAAATACCTGTGGAGAGAAGACAGCTCAGCCGAAGGCAGGAAGGAAGAAAAATTAACAGGAAGAAAAATTAAGAAGAAAGGCCCCTTCTTCTAAGAAGATAATCTGGAATCTGATACAACACGGAAACATTAAACTTCCATTGGAGAGAGGAGGAATACAGCAATGGTAGCCTGGAGAAACTTGGAGGCACCTCTGCTCAAAAGGTGCTTCTAGACTATGAAAACCCAGCACCCGCAGACTGGCTGGCTTTGTGCGATGCTGCTTCCTGGTGTCCTCTCCAAAATCACCTCGCAGCAAGATGTAGCTGCAGGAAAGAAGGCGACTCGCTGCGTGAGCAGGCGGCTGGTATGAACGGGAGCAGGACAGAGAGGGCCTGACCTGGTGGGACTTGCCGTCCAGACCTGAAGACAACCTCTGCGTGCGTCATCCAAGGCTTCCCGCTTGAAGGAAGGCAGCGACCCACCAGTTATAAAGCGCCATGTCTCTGCCCCGCCCCACCGCTATCCTAAGGCCTTCACAAGCCCAATCCCCCCCCACCTCACCCCCTGCCCGGGACCCCTCTCGGGCGTTCATATGAGCCATCGTCCAGCCACCGCGGCCATTTTCCACCTCTCCTGCTCCAGCGCCAGCTGCCGCCAAAGGTTGCGACGTTTGCGTCAAGGTCACTGCTGCTCACAAACTCCCACTTGTCCCTCCACGGGTGCCGGGCGCTGAGGGACTGTGGCAGGCGATATTCGGTGCTGCTTCTCCGCCTGCAGCTCCCAGGTCCTCCAGCACAGACTCCTCCTGGAACCCATCTCTCGCCAGCCTCAGCGCCCACCTTGTCCCCAGCGGCCCTCCAGACTCGGCGAAATCACTTCCTCACTTTCTACTGGCAGCCCCCATTCTCGGGATTTCGGCCCAAATCCATGCGGCCTTATTTGAATATAGATACCGCCTGTGTCCCCGTGGCAGAGGCCTCGTCTCTGAATCTAGCCTGGGATCACGGCCCTCTCTTTGCTGATTCTTCTCCTCCTTAGTTCCTGGGGCAAAAGACCCCTGGGAATAATTCTAGGAAAGATCGGGAGGAAAGGGGAACTGAGAGCAAAAACAGACTCTCCATTTGGGGGAAAAGGGGCTTTTGCCCAGCTGAATCTGACAGAGAACACTTCAGGGAAAATGTCAGACATAACAACCTCAGAGGAGGATGGGATCTGGAAGGTCACAGCCCAGGGCCTTCCAGGAAAGTGGGGTCCGAGGCGGGGGTGCGACAGAGCATGTGGTACCCCAGTGCTCAGAAGTGGGGAAACTGAGCCAGAGGGACGTGTGGGAAGGAATGAGACAAGGCTCCAGATCTTAGACCTTGAATGGCAGGTCAAACAGCTTGAAGTTAAACAAAACACCAATCCTAGGAACCTCTCCTACAGCTCTGTTCACACATACCCTGTGGCAGAGGGACTCCAAGGATGCTCACATGCCTTTCCAACCACCTTCTCCCTGTCTTCCTCTACAATTGAGCCTATAAAATAAATCCATTTCCAGCCTCCTTTAAGGCTCAGATTTGTTGCGTGACACAGTCTGGCCATTTACATGGAGGTGGGTTCCTGTAGAAGGGTTGCCTTCCATAACCCCCCCAACACACACACACACACACACACACACACACACACACACAAATTCACAAGACCAGAAAGCCCTTGGCTTTCGCCCTTCACCTTCACTCTTCCTCCTTCCTTGCTGAAATACAGAAGATCCTGGAGCTGCAGCAGCCATCTTTTCACCAGGAGGACCAAAGCCATACACTAGGATGGCAGAACAGGAAGAGAAAAGAACATCCTTGAGCAGCCCTGAAATGCCTACCTCCAGACTTCCTGTTACATTTAAGAGGAGGAAGGAAGGGGACTTCCCTGGTGCTGCAGTGGATAAGACTCCGCTTGCCCCATGCAGGGGGCCCAGGTTCAACTCCTGGTCAGGGAACTAAATCCCACATGCATGCCACAACTAAGGAGCCCATGTGTTGCAACTAAGGAGCCCTCCTGCCGCAACTAAGACCCAGTGCAACCAAATAAATAAATATTAATAAAAAAAAAAGAGGAAGGAAGGAAGAAGCAAGATAGGAGGGAAGAATCTTATTTAAGCTATTATAATTATATTTTTATTTAATTCATATTTATAATCTATAACTTACAGGAAAATGCATTCCCAGACACTGGAGGATCATTTGTAATATCATAAAATGGGAACAGTTGCTATGGGAGTGGTAACGTAAATTATGAGCCATCTCACTATGGAAAACTACATAGTGGTTAACAAGGATGATGCGAACACACACATATAGAGAGACATGGAAAGATCTCTACGATATATTGCCAAGTAAAACAAACAAATCAACAGAACAAAATGCAGTTCTGACCCACATATGTGATTTTAAAAATTATATGTGTGCATGTACCTATATATCTGTAAGTGTATCGATAAAAGAAGAACGTACACCACCTGTTAACAATGATGCTCCTGGGCTTGTGGGAAAGCAGGGTTGGGCCGCGGGTGAAAACGGGCTTTTGCTCTTCACTCTATGCTTCTGTGGGGAAAGTAGTTGAAAAGTAGTGTTAGTTTGTGCCTTTCCCTTTGGGTAATTAAGTTCTAGACTCGCTAAACATGAACAGATGAGTGAAACATCTTGGAAGACCATCCTCCGGATGCCTTTGACTCTAGAATTCCAAATATCCCATGTGACCTCCCATCACAGAGAGAGACAGATGGTTGTGTGGAAGGGGGCCCGCCAGGACTGCCATGTTGGTGGCATTACTGCTGGGCTTCTGCCCCCTGGAGACCTAGAAATGGAATTCTTGCACCCCAATCAAATAAGCAACCGGGCCACTCAAAGAGCTGACTGTGTGACATCCGAATCTGCCGAGATGCCCTTGCCCACTTCAGATGGGGGACTCTCCACGGCCCGAGCGAGTCTGGCCCACACAGCCGGCCGCCCATGCTCCCCGGGGACGCCAGCCCTACCCCCCTCCACAGACCTGGGGTCTGAAGCAAGAGCACCCCATCACTTCCCCACAGCACCAAGGGGTCCTGGTTCAAGGGCACTGGCCTACTTCTGGCCTCTGGGCTCTGCTAAGTGTGGGTCTGCCGAACGCCACTAGCAGGGTGAACGGATGCCACCTGTGAATTACACAGCTGCTGGTAGGGATAACTGCTCTGTAATCTAAACCATAATGGGTGTGAGGGAGAGAGCGAGCGTTTTCAACAGTGGCTGCGCTGCATGTCTGAGGACGCTCACACGACGCAGCGCCCCGTGGACAGAGCACCAGCTGGGCGCGGGGCGCCCCATGCTGGCGCGAGCACCGCGGGGTCCAGTGGGGGAGAAAGGATCCACGCACACACACGTGCAGGGAGCTGACCAAACCCTTCCGAGGCATTAGGTCAGGTGAGTGCAAATTAATAACAGCGCACACAGGGGATGAGAGGCGGGGGGGCAGACGATGTCATCTCAAAGATGGCACAAGGGTCTGCTGGAGAAGCACAGGACTCAGAGGATGGGTCCCTGCACGGCCTCTCGGAGGCGGGCCTGCCTCCAGGTAGCCGCTGGCAGCCTGGCACTCACTGGAGAACAAGGGGGACCACACAGCCCTCTCCTCCCGGGGTTCCAACCCTCCTGCTGCCCCACACTCGGCCGCCACCCCCTGCGGGCCCAGCCCCAAGCCGGGCAGATGCGGATGGCAGCTTGGGGCTGAGCCTGGCGGGGGCCACGGTGGGGCTGTCACTGGCTGAGCAGCTGCCGGGGCCGGGGAGCAGGGGAGGGACCACGAACAACTGGGCGCCTGTGGACGGTGATCCGGGCGGGGAAGGCTGCACACAGAAGCCTCCCTCCCCACCTTCCAGTCCACCGGGGGCGGGGGGCGGAGCCGGGACTGCAACCCTCCCATCTGCTGCTGAGGCTTGGTGCCAAGACCAAGGTCCCCCTCTGATGGCAACCTTTGGCCTTTGCAGAGGCCGAAGGATCCACGGGAAGCATGTGATGGGGTGAGACAGAGGCGCTGGGGGCACTAGTTGAGGACATAAGCATAGGGGGCCATTGCACCTCTTCGTGGTGGTTCCAGAGCCCCCCAGGAATAACCACCCACCCCCTCCTCCTCCCCAACTCCTACGCCATCTCACTGACCCGTCTACCCCTGGCACCACCAGCCCCTCTCGGCTCTCCCCTCTCCTTCTCCAGGAGGGTGGGGTGATGCCATTGGCGAGGGGGCCTTGGGGGAGCAGCGGGTAGAACTCCCCTCACCGTTCTCTCTCATCCTCTGGCCCATCTGCCACCTGCTTTCCCACCCACCAAAAGGGTGCTTTTATAAGGAATCAGCTTAAAAAGGGGGAAAAAACCCCAAACCCTCCCAGTAACAAAGAATCATATAATTACTTTGCAGCTACTTGTCCTTGGTAATTTGACGCTTGTGTTGCTATAATTACACATTCCGTAGAGTTAAGAGAGTCACAGTTCTGGGTTGGCCCATCGGTGACATCTGCAGTATTTTCAACTGGGAAAAAAAAAAAAGTCGGGGAGGGAGCCTGGCTGATGGAGCTGCAGACCCAGGCGTGGAGGGGGAGGGGTGGGAAATGTAGGACGTGGTGCAGGTGAGGCTCTGGGTGGGCGCTAGGGGGAAGGACCGAGCAAGTTTTTCTTTCATGCCTGCTGTGTGCTTGGTCTGATTTATCCAGGAGTGCGCAGGGTCTGTGTGTGCAATCTCACCCCCTCGCCGCACCTCCAGTCCGCTCAGACTCAGGTGCGGGTTCACCTCTGAACCGGCTCTCACCTTCCTCTTCATCGAGGCTGCTCCCTGCTTCGCCCTCACCTGCACCCCTGCCTCCACTGTCCCCATGTTCATCTGTTCTCTCAAACCCTCAGACGTTCTTTTTTTTTTTTTGGCCATGCCACTCGGCTTACAGGATCTTAGTTCCCCGACCAGGGATGGAACCCGGGCCCCCTCCAATGGAAGCACGGAGTCCTAACCACTGCACCACCAGGGAAGTTCCAAGACGATCTTTTTAAAAAGGTGAATCTGAAAGCATTCCTTCCTGCCTGGCATTCCCTGCCTTACCGTTGCCTTTGAGAGAGCTCCCACATGGACCACCGGGAGGTCTGGCTGCCCCTGGGCTCCAGCCCCGTGTGAGGCTGTGCTGGGGGTGAGATCCCCGGGGAGCAAGGCTGAGGTCAGAGCAGGCCACCCCCGAAAGGGAAGGCCCGGGTCCAACCTCTCACGGCTGCACCCTATGTCTCTCTCCCCGGTGGGCGCGGGAGCTGCGGCAGGTATGGAGACTTAGTCCTTCCAGCCTGTCTCTTCAAAGTTGGTCCAGTGTTTGAGAACCAAACGTTTGAAGATGGAGAGAGTAATGAGGATGAGGGAGAGAACGGGCTGCCCTTGGCTTTTGGGACCCGTAAAAGCGACACAAGTGAGCTGCATGGAACTGACCCCGTGGTGTGGGAAGCGGGGGTCACACCTCCCCTCCTGCTGGAACCAAGTCAGGCTTGGGAGCCCAGGCATCTCAGGCTACAGCGTGTGAAATGATCTGGAGGCAGCAGGCTTTGTTTCCCAGGCACCGCAGAGACGTGCCGGGTAAGCGCTGCTGCGTGTTCCTTGCCAGAAGCTTGCAAAGGTTAAACACACCCCAAATACCAGGGGTCCCCGCAGTTTGGCCCCTTGTAACTGAGCAAACTGCACTGGGACCTCTGTCAACTTCTGCTATGTTGGCACCTGTGCCCCAGGGCAGCCGAGCGGGTCACGGTCAGGTGGGCACCCCCTCTGACAGTCCTCCATCCCCACCCAGCTGCTCAGCCTTCACCTGGGGAGACTGCAGGTCCAGGCTTAGTGAAGCCACCTCTGAACATCGTCCAGTCTTGGCTCAGGAGGCCAGGGGCTCTGGGGTGTCCACTGACTTTCTGAACCTAGGGAATGCACTCCGTGTTCCCACCCCTACTCCCCGGGGAGTGTGTCGTGTGGGTGGGAGCAGGAAAGATGGGAAGGGTCAGGTCAACTCCTCAAAGCGTTAATTCCCAGCACCTCTGCCCTTGCACACCCTGCCTTGCCCTGCAAAGCCTTCCCCCTCGGGCCCCTCTGTCCCCAGCTGGACCCTCCCTCCACCTGCCCTCCCCTCCTCCTTTCCCAGCAAGTCTCTCAACAGTCCAGTCTTCTCCTTAAAAGAAAGAAGGGAATAGCTGTCCCTGAAAAACATGCTGTGTTAGTGTCCTGTTGCTGCTGTAACGCGTCACCACGGACTTGGTGGCTTAAAAACAACAGAAGTGTCTCTCTCACAGTCTGGGGGGCCAGAGGCCCAAAGCCAAGGTGTCAGCAGGGCCACCCTCCCTAGGGAAGAACCCTTTCTGGCCTCTTCCAGCTTCTGGCAGCTCCTGGCTTTCCTTGGCTTGTGGCTGCAACACTCCCATCTCCGCCTCTAGTCCCTCACACGGCCGCCTCTCTGTGTCCCTGTGTCCTCTTCTGTCTCTTATACGGACACTCTCACTGGACTCAGGACCCACCCTAATCCAGCCCGATCTCATCTTCATCCTTACCTTAACTGCATCTGCAGAGACCCTATTTCCAAATGAGGTCCCATTCTGAGGTTCCAGATGGACATGAATTCGGGCGGCTCACTGTTCAACCCATTCCACCTGCCACGTATGCACATCATGCTGGATGTTTACCTCATTACCTGGTCGACTTCATGGGCCATGCTTCTCAACCTCACATTCAATAAGGAAACTGAGGCTTGAAGAAATGGACTGAAAAAATGGTGGCCACCAGTGTCCTTGCTTGTCCCCCTCTGCTGTGTTGTAGCTAAAACGGGGGCCTTCCCTGGGATGGTGTCCACAGCTGGGGAAACGGCTGGGCCCTGACCACCTCTCTCGGCCACAATCCCAGGTCTGCGACTGAAGGGGGACAGCTAGCTAACAGCCCAAGCTCTGAATATTATATAAACCAGGACAGCCGAGAGGCAGAGACCGTGGAGAAGCTGACTCAGTCAGCCGTCCTCGGCCAGCTAAGTAGGGCAACCTCCGCGGAGAGGCTGTGGTCAGAAAGGTCTGTTTCTTTGTAGAGGCCGGTGGCGAGGAGAGGGCATCTTCAAAGGTTCTCCTTGGTTCCAACAACCATTGAGCTCGACTATGTGCAGGGCGCTGTTTTTCAGAGAAAGCTTTAAGCAACGGCCCTTTGAGCTTTAAAGAGGGGTCAGTCACCTGGTTGCCATGCAGAGAGCACAGAATTAGAAAACTAGAAGCCACGGACCCGCCCTCCAAGCACCGATGCAGAGGCACGGGGGGAGGGGGGACAGGGATGCTGATGAGGAAATGGATGGAGAACAGCCCACAGCGACCACGCAGGAGAAAAATAAAATCGGGCCCAAACCTTCCCCATGAATGAGCTCTCAAGGATAAAAGGGATGGGCAGAGTTGGTGAAAAAAAACCCCCTGGTATCCGGTGGTAGGCATCAGGCCCCATGTTAAGCATTTCTGCTCCTCATCTGCGTTCCTGGGGT
This sequence comes from Physeter macrocephalus, assembly GCF_002837175.3. Lineage (NCBI taxonomy): Eukaryota > Metazoa > Chordata > Mammalia > Artiodactyla > Physeteridae > Physeter > Physeter macrocephalus. Next base: position 26,158,904 of record NC_041224.1, on the reverse strand, counting down.
TCACTTCGGGAACTCAGGCAGGCTGAGTCTGATGTTCTTGGGGGGAAGAATTAAAAGTGCAGCAGCCTGGAGAACACCTCTGTGAATGGCCGAGCTCCATTATGGGTGAGGATGGGTGTGGCCGCGGTGCCTGCAAGGGTGTGAGGGCAGCACAGAGGACAGCTAGCAGGAAGCCCCGGCCGGAAGCCAGGTCCGCTTGCCAAGAAGCATCTTTCTTTGAGTAATGGTTCCAAAGGGCTGAGCATCTCTTGAGGAAGCCAGACAGCACTTCCTGCATTTTCCGAGGGAGGGAAAGGGGTTTCTAGAGTTCCATGATTTTATCCTCTCACAGAACCCGTGGAAATTCCACCATTTCATTTTACTCCTATTTTAGAGAGAGTAAATGGAGATTCTGAAAGTTTAAGTAATGTCCTCAAAGTCACACGGCTGAGAAGCGGCAGAGTCTGTGAGACCCCAAAGCCCTGGACCCAACGTGTGAAATATTGGCCTCACCGGGGGCACGTGACCAAGGGCCCAGCCTTCTTGGATGGAAACAAAGGGACCAGCTTAGTGACAGTCCAGAGGGACTTCAGTTTCTTCATGGGGTGTCATGAATTGATTTTTTAAAAAATCTCATGCAGCATTTAAATTCATTTCAACCCCAAATAACAGTACCATGAGGGGCTAAAGAAACTGAGAGTGCAGGAAACTTCTGTGGAGGGAGACAGCTCCCAACCTGCTGGCTGAGTAAATCAGAGGCTGATGCATGGCTGGACGTTCTACCCGGGTTTTGCATTCGTGAAAATTTTGCTGAGGTGGCAACACACTATCTGACAGATGAGGAAACGGATTGAGAAAGAGAAACTGATGTCTCTGTTTTCACAGAGAGTGACAGGCCCCGGGCCAGGATGAAAACTAGGAACCCCTGGTCCCAAGCCCCAGCCTCCACGAGCCGGTTCCCCCACGCCCGTGATGCCCCTCTCGGTGTTGGTTTTAATTCAATTCAAGGGCAGATCATATATCAAATTAACTTGACCCTGGAATGATAGTAGACACTCAATACATTACAAAAACATAGACGTTTGGAGCTGGATGGGACGCTGGGGGGTCACGGGGCCGGTGGTTCTCAGCCATTGCGCACATTTGAATCAGCCACAGGAATGTGAAAACGGGGCAAGTGGATTGGCCTGGGCTGGGCCTGGGCATCCGTCTACTCTAAAGGCTCCTGGTTTTATAGATGAGGAATCCGACTGCCACCCAGTGCCCCCACCAGCCCCTAAAGGATTTGAGGACAAAAACATCACATCCCCGGGGGTTTCCCTGGTGGCACAGTGGTTGAGAGTCCGCCTGCCGATGCAGGGGACACGGGTTCATGCCCCGGTCCGGGAAGATCCCACATGCCGCGGAGCGGCTGGGCCCGTGAGCCATGGCCGCTGAGCCTGCGCGTCCAGAGCCTGTGCTCCGCAGCGGGAGAGGCCCGCGTACCGCAAAAAAAAAAAAAAAAAAAAAAAAAGAACATCACATCCCCTTGGGAAATGTCTGTCCCTTTGGAAGCTGGACTTATTTTGCCCTGGAAGAGTGAAAAACCACCATGGAGGACTTTGGATGCCAGGGCATCTGGAGTCTACCCTAAGGGGAACTCAGGGCTCTTTGGGATTTTTAAGAGCAGTGAGATCATGCAGCCTGTGTTGAAGGCTGACTGTGTCAGGGAGGCCAGGGGACAGAGGTCTGGGCTCAGCGCTTTCCAAAGGCAAGGGACGGGGCTGGGAGCTTCCTGGAGCTCTTTGTTCAGCCCCGTGCATTCCTATCAAATTTGAAAATTGGGGCCTACCCAAAGCCTTCTTCTTCTTCTTCTTTTCAGTCTTTTTCAAAGACTTAAAGGCATGAAAAGCAAGGGAGAGAGCACAAAAATGTGCATCCGGCCAGAGGGAGCCCCGTTTGCCAACCTGAAATCTCTGTTTCTCGTTAATTAGAGAAGCTGAGAAATCACCCTTCAAAAGCTGGCTTTTCAACCAGAAATGCCAACTGCTCAACCTTTTGTGGGAACCGTGCCGCTGGCCCCCTGGATCGCCCAGTGCCCTGGCCACACGACTGAAGCGTCCACTCTCGCCACCCCAGCCTGTTAATTGCCGTGGAGAGGGGCCCCCGCTCGCCCTCTTTATCTGTCACCTCCAGGAGCAGGGCTGTCCTCGCGCTTCTCCCAGAGCCAGGCTGGCGGAGTTGCCGTCCCCCGTGCCAGGCGCTGGCCTCCTCTCCTCTCCTGCTTCCAGGATCTGGATCCCCGTCCGGCTCAGGGCTCACTCCCTGGCTGGCTCGGCTCCGGCCGCACTGCCGAGCACAGGAACAGCTGGGGAAGTGGCGCTGGCAGGCGGTGGCGGCTCCCGGAGCGGGACCCGCAAGCACGGTGGCCTCCTCTCCTGCTCAGCTGCGCTGGGGTGGTCGGAAAGTACAGGGCAGCCGCACGGACAGGGAAGGGGACCCCTGGACGCCAGGCTTCCCACAATGAAGGACTGTGATGCTGTGATTTATAACAGGGAATATAAATTTGGTCTTAGTCCCTGCTCCTGGCACAGAGCTCCCCAAACCTTTGGGATTACCTACGGGAGGAGAGCCATAAAGGTGTCTTTGTTATGTGAATAGGGTGCCCGGAGGGTTGGAAATTCCAGTCCCTCCCCCAGCCTCTGGGGATGGAGCTGGAGTTTGAGTCAATCACCAATGGCCAACGATTTAATCAGTCGCAATGAAGCCTCCAGAAAAACCCAGAAGGACATGGTTTGGGGAGCTTCTGGGTTGGTGAGCACATACAGATATGGGGGGAGTGGCCCTTGGAGAGAGCATGGAAGCTCTGTGCCCCTTTCCCCATGCCTTGCCCTATGCATCCCTTCCATCTGACTCCTGAGTTAATCCTTTTATAATCAACCAGTGATCTAGTAAGTAAAATGCTTGTCTGACTTCTGAGCTGTTCTAGCAAATTAATCGAACCCAAGGAGGTGGTCGTGAGAATGCCCACTAGACAGCTGGTGGGTCACCGGTGACAACCTGGACTTGCAATTGGCATCTGAAGGTTGCGGGGGGGGGGCAGTCTTGTGGGGCTGAGCCCTTCATCTGTGGGATCTGACGCTGTCTCCAAGTAGTGTCAGAACTGAGTTAATTGCTTGGTGGTGTAGGGAGAAAAAAAACACACCCACGGGAATTGGTGTCAGAATCATAGGCAGGAATCAGAGTTACTTCACCTGGAGAAGAGACAACAGAAGCAATTGGCATCTGAAGGTTGCGGGGGGGGGGCAGTCTTGTGGGGCTGAGCCCTTCATCTGTGGGATCTGACGCTGTCTCCAAGTAGTGTCAGAACTGAGTTAATTGCTTGGTGGTGTAGGGAGAAAAAAAACACACCCACGGGAATTGGTGTCAGAATCATAGGCAGGAATCAGAGTTACTTCACCTGGAGAAGAGACAACAGAAGGACAGACCTCAGGGTTCCCATGAGGACGTTCGTCACCGTAGGAGGACCAGAATGACGGTACTGACCCCCAGAGGTGGAACCAGGCCCTCCGGGTGGAAGCAACAGAAAGACAAATCTCCTGGGACAAGGGTGTGTGGCTGCCTCTGGACAAGGCAGGTTCCCAGAGGAAGGGGAGGGGAGGAGGCCAGGTACGAAGACAGGGGTGTCGGAAGGCTGGACTCCACCCGCCCCAGAGGTCTCGGGGGCTGCCCCAGCCGAGGGAGTGCACCTGTTTACTCCGTGGAGGGGAGGGAAGGCGTCAGAAGGGACGGATCCCACTCCCGATTCTGCAGCGAATTTGTCGACAGTGGGATCTGGCAAATCACTTAACAGTCTCCGAGTCTCAGGCTTCCCGTCTGTAAAATGACAGGTCTCAGAGAAGACCCCCTCCGAGTCATTTCCAATCTTCAGTGGGCAGTGCCGCCCTGCCCCCACCCTCCCCCCTGTCCTGTGCCCAGAGAGGGGTTTTTGCAAGGTAACCCCAAGTCAGGAAGTGTGTGTGCATTGCGGGGCTGGGGGGAGGGCATGGAGAACTGTTTATATCATAAGAAGGTCAGTGTTATGCTAGCACAGAGGCTCTGAATCTCAAATGTGATACTGATGAGGACTTCGGGGAGAAATCACCCCCTTGCAATTTGCAATGGTTCCGATTGGTTTTAGGAACTTAAAGAAAATAAGAGGAAAAGACAAGTCTCCCCGAGAGCAGAGCATCACCACCACCCCCCTTCATTCCACCAAGCAGCAGAGTGGATGGTGTGGCTGGCTCACGACTATATCCAGAGGCAGCGAAAGCTCACAAGATGGCGGAAGAAACTTCTCAAATCCTGGTGGAGGCTGGGGGTGGGGGTGGAGAAGAAGGGGAGGGGTCCTGAGGAAAGAAGGAGTTAAAAGGGCAGAAAAATTGTGTGGGAAGGCAAGAAATAGCTACTAAGGCAAGAGAGGGTGCCACACGCTGGCCTAGGGGGTGTCCACTTGGCGCCATCCCAAAGGTCTGAGCCAAGATGGCCAACTCTGGGAAGATGCAAGGATGCACAGTTGCTAGCCCAGGACTGGGGGTCGGAGGGAGCATCTAATGCCTGAGTTTCCTTCTAGTCCCACCTCTGAAGTTTAGATTTCTCACAAACACCTTAAGATGAATCTGAACATCCTTGGTATCTCCTATGCTCACATGTGTTCGCTTTAAGGGGATGGTGGCCAAGTTGGCCACAGCTAAGGGTGTAGAGTAAGTCCCAATCCCCAGCTGCAGTCAACCCAGGCAAGAGAGTCATCTTTACTACGGGCCATGAGTCATTTTCAATGGCTGAAAAAATAACAAGGTGGGTCCTTTGGGCTCTCTCCTACCCACTCTGCTTCATATCCTGGCTGAAAAGATAAGGAGAAAAGTGGAAGAGGCTACCATCTTGGATCTCCAAACTTTGCTGCAAGGTCCCTCTGTGCCTCAATCCCATTTAGGGTCCCACAGAGCCAGAGGTGGAAGCTGCCAAGTTGCAGAGCTCTTCTGGTGTCCCGGGGTGTGGTAATGGGGTCATGGCAATGGGAATAGTCTCTCGGAGTGAGAAGGACTTGGAATGGGTAGCTGGAACCTTGGTTCTGGAATCAGCTAGGGAGGTGGGTGTGAGCACTCTTCTCTTGGCCCCAAATTTTCAAGCAAAGATGTCTTCCAGAAAGGGGAGGCAGGCCTGTTGGAGGAAAGAGTTCTGGGAAAATCCAAGCTAAATTTCTTACCTCCTGGCAGAAAGGGGGTGAAAAGACCCCTAAGTGGGAGGTGAGTTTTCAGAGCTCCATGGACAAGGCAGTGGAAGGGGCAAAGAAGCTGGGAAGGTTTATCCAGAGCCTCCGTGTGACTCAGCCAAGCGTTTGCTAGAGACATTCATGGTGTCAGCAAAAACCTCAGGCTTCATGAAGTGCCCAAGGGCCTTCCAGAACCTTCATGATTAATCTGGGTGGGGGAAGAGGAAGGAGAGGTCACAGGAATTTTGAAGAAAGAGAATAACACTGCAAGCTCAAGTCTTAGAGACTAAAAGAGAAAACGTCACAGGGAGAGGGGTTAGCAGCTGCCCCAAACAGGGTGGGAACAGGACGCTCCAAACCCACCCCCAGGACCTGGGGCCAGGCCCAGCTCATGGATCCACCCTCCCACCTCTGGTTCCCATATGAATAGGGTGGTATTAAAGGTGAGCTGTTTAGAGCCTCTGAAACATCTTTGGTGTTGGAGGAGACGTTAGTGACAGGTCAGAACTAGCTGGACCAAGCCTCAGGGAGGCTAGAGCTCCCCACAGCTCCCATTCCCAGCTCCCTGGCTGGCAGGGCCGGAGGTGAGACAGGTGCATATCAGAGAAGGGAGGACATACCAGGCAGTGCCAGAGGTTAGGTCCCAAGATGATACTCCTCTGGTCCTTCCCCAGCAGCATCTAACCCAGGCTTCACTGCAGGACGCAATAGAGTTCGGCCTCTGATGCAGGTCCAGGACAGACACCCCTGCGAGGTACGTGGTGACAGGCCAGGAATTTGGGGGATGGCCTGAGGGTAAGAGAACTCATGCTGCAGCTCAAAGGCCTGGCAACGTGGCCCAGGTTACTGGGACAAATTCTCACCCAGTCCAGTGTTAACCCATTATTTCCACAACCTGGTTGAATCAATATGCAATGACACTATGGCTTCTGACCCCTGCTACTCACACCTACCTCCAAGCGTCTGGTGGGCAGGGCTGCACGGTTTCCAAGGCAACCGTGCTGGTGGGGAAGCCTCAGGGATCCGGGCCCAGGAGAATAGCCTGCCGCAGCTTAAAGGGTTTGCCCTCCATGGATGGGATGGGGCTGCAGGAGCAGGGTGTGCCCTCAGTTGTTACAAGACCCTAGAGCGCTCAGTAGTGTAAGGGACCACATTAAGAACACCCAATGAATGGCATTACACGGGAATACTCAGCTTGGTTAAAGTGCAGAGAAATGGTAGGAGGTGAGGTTTGAAATTCCAATTGATGCTCAACTGTGGGCGGGGGCCTTGCACACACAGCTAAGAGGTGTGGGCTTTTCCTTGGAAGCAACGGGAAGGCCCTGAAGGGAGGCAGGAGGGAAGTGGAATCGGCGTCCAGATGTGTGCTGGTAGCACCTCTTACTCCCTCCAAAGGGCCCCTCTTCCACGCTTCCTCTACATACCAGTTCCTGCCCCAGCCGGCTTTCCAGGTCAGTGCTTGGCATCGAGAGGGTATTAAACAGGATTTCCTGAGCACATTAACGGACAGTGTGATGTTTACTGGAATCCAAAGGGAAGGAGTCTAATGAGCGTTAAATATGACATGACGGGCTTCCCTGGTGGCGCAGTGGTTGCGCGTCCGCCTGCTGATGCAGGGGAACCGGGTTCGCGCCCCGGTCTGGGAGGATCCCACATGCCGCGGAGCGGCTGGGCCCGTGAGCCATGGCCGCTGGGCCTGCGCGTCCGGAGCCTGTGCTCCGCAACGGGAGAGGCCGCAGCAGAGGGAGGCCCGCATACCACCAAAAAAAAAAAAAAAAAAATACCACCAAAAAAAAAAAAAAAAAATTATGACATGACGTTTACAACCTCCAATTAAAAACTCAGTAGTGAAATACACATTATTTTTCTTAGGCAGAGCCATCTCTTTGAAATAAATATTTTGAGAAGTCACTTATGGTGAATGATATGATTATCAGAAATGATCATAAAGCGGCCTTTTAAAATGAAAGTAGGTCTAGTTAACCCCGTCACTCTTTGTTTCACTATGGTCTGTACAGAGTTTTCTGCAAGTTTGGGAGTGGAGGCTGGGCAGGGCTGCTCCGCTTGTCATGAAAGAGGAGAGGACCGCCACCCAGGTCGGGCACTTCCTGGGGACAGGGAGATAGAAAAAGATTTTCGAGAAGCGAAACACCTGAAATGGATCTTTAAGCAGTTTGCTGTGACATAAACACCCACACCGCCTCCCTTGGGAGAGCTTCTGGAAATCCTACTAAACAGACTTCTGCTCTTGCGTGAGGGAATGCTTTCTGAGTTCTGCTCCCAAGTTCATGCAGGATAGAAATAGAGGCCGTTCCCACAAACGCCGGCGCCAGAGGACGAGGGACAGCTGACATCGGGCACCAGTGGATGGACCGTGAGTCACCTGTGCTGGACGTGCCCTGAAGACAGTCTTTAGGAGGAGACAGGGCTGCGGAGAGGCAGGCGGTGGATGTGAGGATAGGATGAGTCCGAAGGGGATGGAGGATAGAATCCACTGGCCCTGTGACCGGTCAACCACCAACACCAGCACCTGCTCGCATCTCTGTTTTCTCCGTCTGTGTGATGATCTTTGATTCTCACAACTCAGCAGGCAAGCAGGAGCACAGGGAGGGCAGGAAACCAAGATGACAAAGACTCAAAGGAAGTTCTGTCAGGGGAAAAAAATAAATAATAATAGGCTTTCACACCAAGCACTGCTCTGGGAATCCAACTGTTCGCCCTGTATTCGAAGTGTACATTTGCTAAGAAAGCAAAAATAAGCCAGATAAAAGCAATTGAAACCCTCCCAGAAGAAGGCTTCCCCGGCTTGTGCCCTGCCATCACGCCGCCCTATGACCCTCCTGAGCGGGGCGGCTAGCCACAGAGGTGGAGGGCTGTGATTAAACGGGGGCTGGCTGGTGCTGCCGTTCAGACGGAGCTCCTTTAAACAACAACGCCATTTTTAATAACGAGAGGCCAAACTCGGCACGCTTTACTCACTGCTGCAGCACTTTTCTTCCAGGAGGGTTGGCAAATAAGAAGTATAGGGCCTTGAAATTTTGATCAAGCAAAGTGTTTTAAAGGGTTTTATTTCCTCCCTGTTCATTAAAATTGCACTACTGTGATTCTATTCTGTATATAAACTAGATACACACACGCCTGCTGTGTCACTTCTACCAAATGAGGACAATAGGACCCTCCGTAGGAGCTAATATCTCTTTGAGGATCTGTTGGGGAAAAGCCATACATGTAAAAATATAAATGAAAATGGCCCCATATAGATTTATATATATAAAGATACAAAAAAGTACTTATTTCCATCGCTAGGGTATGGTTTTAACTTGAGAACACATGAGAAAAATACGTTTATTGGGTCAGAGAAACAGATCTAGACTTGGGAATGTGACTAAAAGGAGACTGGAGGCCTCTCACCTGATGGCTGAACCTGGGAGGAACTGAATCCCAGAGCCTCAGACGAGAGAAGGACCCTGATTGCTGCAGCCTGGAGTGTTCTGCTCCCAACACTAGGCCCAAGGACTAGAAAGGAAGGGATAAAAAAGAGAGAAGCAAGAGGAGAGGAAGAAAGAAGGAGGCAGGAGAGAGAAAAGAAGGATGAAGAGACAGAGGGAATGATTTCAAGGTGCCTTTGGTCACAGTAAGATAAACCATCTCAAGCCACTTAAGAGAAAAAGAGGGATGTACTATAAAGACAGAGAGGTGATTCATGGGAATCCACTCAAGTGGGCCTTAGGAAAGTTCTAGAACAAGGACCTAGAAAATCTTCAAGCACCCATGTCACCCCCAGGCTCTTCCAGTTCCCCAACCCTGCTCCTTCCTCTGCCTCATTCTGTCTCTCCAGCCCAGCACTCTCCACTTCTCAGCCCTCAAAGCTGCACACGAAGACCTGCCAGTTCTTAGGATCATACACGTATGTCCCCCACACCCAGCCGCGTGCGGAAGCCAGCTGGCCATCTCTGAATCCCAAGTCCAACCTCCCTGGGGTGAGAATTTGATTGGCCCCCACATGCCCACCTCAGTTCAGTACTGCAGGGAGGGGTCACATGATGCAAATGTGGGCCGCCCAGCCCTGGGGCAGAAGCAGGGGGGTTCCTAGGATAAAGGGATCACCCTACAGGTTAGGCGAGGGAAGCCTCCAGCAAGTGGGAAAGGAGGGACAGAGAAACCTGTTTATCCTCCTGTTCTCAGGAAGTGTGACGCCTCCCTCCTCAAGTTGTCAGGGCAAGAAGAAACCAGGTCTAAACACAGGCACACTGAGTTATGTGTCATGGAACCTTCTGGAATCCTTCCCCCTACGTCTTTGCCTCACTCAATAGCTACCAAACAGGAGCAGCCTGTTGGATCCCTTCTTATTCCAGGAAGACCCTGTGGAAAATGAGTCAAAGGTGAAGACCGTCTTCCTTGCCTCCCTTCCCGGAATTATCTCCCCTGTTCCCATCTTACCCTAGTGCCCTCTCATTACTTCCCCAAATGCTACACCATCTCTTGTAATATTTTTAAATTAAAATTTAATAATATTTTAAAATTTTGCTTTCATTTCACTTTACACCTAAACAAGAAGCCATGCAAAGGATGTAGACATCACCTTCCTCACACCCAACAGGTACACTCCAAATCCATGGTCAGTGTAGCTTCTGTGAAGTGGGCAGTCTTCCAGCTCAGAAGATCATCCTATTGATACTTTAAAATCTGTTCACTTGTCACTATTCAGTTGGTCATGCAACCAATACTTACTGGTATGTCTTCTAGATACCAGATAATGTGCTAAACACTGGATACAGCCATACAGGACAAACACAAATTTCTACTCTCATAGAAGCTTAATGACTTGCCAGGAACACAGTCACTGAAGAGTCATTCCACACATTAGAAGTGTTGCAAAAGGGAAATCGAGGGTATGGGAAGAATTTATGAGGGTGAGTCAAGGAACACCTCCTTGACTAGGTGAAATTATATAGACTTGCAGCTTATGTATTAGTTTACTAGGGCTGCCATAACAAAGTGCCACAGGATGCGTGGCTTAAACAATAAAACTTATTTTCTCCCAGTTCTGGAGACCAGAAGTTCAAGATTATAGTGCTGGTGGGGTTGGCCTCTCTCTCTCTGGGTTATAGGCATCCATCTTCTCCCTGTGTCCTCTACATGGTCTTCCCTCTGTGTGTGTCCTAACCTCCTCTTTAAAGGCCACAGTCATACTGGATTAGGGCCCATCCTAACCACCTCATTTTAACTTAACTACCTCTTTAAAGATCCTATGGCCAGGACTTCCCTGGTGGTCCAGTGGTAAAAAATCTGCCTTACAATGCAGGGGACGCAGGTACGATCCCTGGTCAGGGAGCTAAGAGCCCACAAGCTGGGGAGGGCGGGGGCAACTAAGCCCGTGCACCACAACTACTGAGCATGCGTGCCTCAACTAGAGAGCCTGTATGCCACAAAGTACAGAGCCCACGTGCTCTGGAGCCCATGCGCCACAACTAGAGAGAAAAAAAAAAGACCCACACGCCACAACTAGAGAGAAGCCCGTGCATTGCAATGAAAAGCCCGCCCATGCATGGCAAGGAAAGATCCCACATGCCACAATGAAGATCCCGTGAGCTGCAACTAAGACCCGATGCAGCCCAAAATAAAATAAATAAATAAATAAATAATATTTTTTTAAAAAGATCCTATGGCCAAATACAGTCTCATTCTGAGGTACTGGGGTTTGGTGGGCGGGGGGGGACACAATTCAGTCCATAACTGCCTGTTCATTGCTAGCCAGGTGCCCAATCTTGGAAAGTGTTCTAGAAAGAAAACACAGCTGGAGAAGAGCAAGGATGATCATGAAACGTCTAGTAAATCAGGTTAAATACTTTCGACTTTAGATCTTAAAGGTGAACTTGAGATCCTTGAAGGAAGAGGGACATGACAAACCGCAGGTTAGAAAGATCATTCTGGTTTCACTGTGGAACATGAATCGGAGGAACAAGATGGGTACATGGAGACCAGGTGCTGCCAACAGTCCAGGTGGCAGGTGAAGTGGACTCGGACTGGAGGAGACCCCTAGGTCTGGGGAGTAGTTGGGATGTGACTATAAGCCGGGATGGTGGCAAATGCTGAACAGAGCCCCGGGAAGCACCGATATTTGAGGATGAAGAGAAGGAAGTAAGGAGCAACCAGAAAGGTGCCAGGAAACCACAGGAACATATGGTCACCAGAGCCGGGGACCGGAGTGCCCTTAGCAGGGAGAGGTCAGAGGGCAGAACTGTCCAACAAGGGAGGATGGGGAGTGGCCACTGGATGTATTTATCTGGAGGCCAGCGGTGCCCCGGGTGAGGGCAGTTTCAGGGGTGTGGAGGGCTGAAAGATAACGGTCCATGGGAAGGGGAGGTTGGGGAACAACCCTGGAATATTTGGGCTGGGGATGCGAGGAGAGGGAAGGAATCACAGCTGGGAGGTTAGGGATCCCAAAGGCACATTTTCAGAGGGAAAAGGTTGAAACACACTTGAACGATGTTGGAGAAGAGCCAGTAGAGGAAGAACATCAGATCCTGAGGAGGCAGGTGGGAACGCTGGCCTTGGGAAAGAAAAGGGGCGATTCTTCCATCTCAGTGCAAATGAAGCAGGAAACAAAGAGCAATCAGAGCCTGTAATCAAAGCGATGGCATCCCAGCCAAGAGGTGTGTGCAGGGGAAACGCACATTAGAGGGACACTCTGCGCAGATTTTGGATGTAGACAGAATGGATGAATTAATAAGGAATGAACTGAAGAGTGAATACCCAACGCATTTGGCGACAGAAGTACGAATCAGGCCTGCTCTTTTTTTTTTTTTTAAATAAGATTTGTCCTCAAATTGCCACCTGTGCCCCTTGGCGGTTTGGTATCTAGACTAGCAGACAGGAACCATCCCATTACCCCCTGGAAGTAGGCCATCGAGCTACCCACAGACAAGCCAGATTTTTTCTCCAGAATATTTTGAATTAACTATAAAAGCTGGAGGAGTGTGATTAAGCCCCTAAAGCTGCAAACCACAGAGCGTGCAAGAACAGTTGTCTGGGCCCGGATAATTTTAAGGGCCATTGTTATGAGCGAAAACAACAGGCAGACCTCCACTGCGCTGGGTCTTTCCTCCTCCATCCTTGCCCGGGGCCCCTCAACAACCCTGCAGGTCCTAGATGTGCCTGTGACCGGACACCCCACTCTGCGGGCCCCGAGGTCAGGAATAAAAGCCCCTTGGAATAACCGGGCCATTGAATTTCAAACTGAATCACCCCCAAAGGCCCATCTTCTCCAGTTACAGGGCTCATTAGTGCTCAGGTAATGTAACAGCTCCTCCTGCTAATGGCCCATGAGCAAGTGGAGGAGAGAGACCAGCCCCTCTACTACTGCACTGAAGAGAAACGGGGAGGAAACGGTCATTGACTATAGCCCCAAAGATCTTAGTGTTTTGGAAGAACTTCCTACCATGAGTGATCTGGAGCATGAAGAATGGATTCACTAGGAGGCTGTGGTGGTTATAAGCAGAACAGACATTCATCCGTGCGTCCTAGTGACCGATGTCCAGCGTTCTGGAATTTGTCATTCTAGAAGTTTCCATGGCTAGTCTCACTAGTAGGAAGGAGGCATGAGAGATCCCTGGAGCCAGAAGAGGTCTTCAGAAGCTGTGGGGACCGCATGCCAGGAAAAGTGACACCTCTAGGAGCTGCCTGGTTTGCGCTGACTTGTCCCGCTTGAACCTCAGGGTCTGGACAAGGACGCGCTCTCCAGGGACAGTGAAGAATTTGACAGCGACTGGACAACTGGAAATACAGTGGAAATCGACCAAGATGTTCCTAGCATTCAGCATGTGCTCAGAGCATTTCCTGGGCCAGGACTCCACTGGTACCTCTGCCGGGGGCCACGAGAAAAGGGAGCGCCCCTTACCGCCCTGCGGTCTGACCCTGAGCCCCAGCCGGCCTCCAATCACGTTCACTTGCTTAGAAATCAGCTGACCTTCAGAAAGTGATACCTAATAAGGAAAAGGACTTGAAGTTGGGGGTTCCAGGCACAAGAAAGCTAAGAGTAGCCCCCTAATTCTGTGGGGACCAGAGTTCCTTAAAGGATGACAGCAGATTGGTTATCACCACAACTGAAATGTGTTGTCAAGTGCATGGTGCATGGAAGGTGAACGGTTTCTACCTGGTCCTGTTAAAGTCACTCCCACTAAATTGAAGGGAAACAAAGGGAGCATGGCTCCAGGGCCTTCCTAGCCCACCAGGCGGGGAATCATTTCCCACAGGCGAATGACATCAGGAAAGAAAACTGGGGTTCCTCAGCCCGATTCCACTGTAGTCCCAGATCTGTGCTTCTTGCTGTCAATCTTAGCTGGGAGGAAGCTTTGGGGCCAGCTGAAGACCCCAAGCAATGCAGTGGCCCACCTGAGTCCCCTCTCAGCTTCCCATCCGTCATGAAACCTGCAAAGGGATTGACAAGAATCCCAAGAACCTGCCATCTTGAGTGTCCCAGACGACTGCAGAAGAGGAAAGGGATGGGGGACGCCAAAGTTTCACAACCCAATGGCCTTGGCCAGCCCAGGCACGTCACACGATGGGGGAGCAAGAATGAGCCATCACCATGGCAACCAGAAGGACCACAGCTGGGGTCCAGGAGGGCCCTGTGACTCGGCCATCTCTCCTCCTGGGCCAACCCCAGCAGATTCTTACAGGTTTGCCAGGCAGGGAAAAAGGGGGCGTGGTCACTGAGAAGAAACCCGACTAAGGCCTTCCTCCTCCTGATCCCCGGTCCCGCCCCACTCCCACACTTTCTGCGTCCTTGCCTGCCAGGGAGCGAGGGGGCAGTCTGTTTCATAACCAATACGCAGGTTTTGAATGCCTCCCGTGGGGAGGGCTCTGGGCTCTGCCCCAGTGGGAACAACAGACTGAACACAACCCATGGAATGCAAGGAAGCAGCCCAGCAGGGTAGAGGAGCCGGGGAACCCGAGGAGGGCATGACTGATCCTGCCCCGAAGATCCCAGAGACTTCACAGAGGAGGTGACCTCAGAGCTGGGAACACTGAGCAGCTCATTAAGAACTGGCAGATGATACAAACGAACTCATTTACAAAACAGAAACAGACTCAGAGACTTAGAGAATGAACTAATGGTTACCAGGGGGGAAGGGCAGGGGGGAGGGATAGTTAGGGAGTTTGGGATTGGCATGTACACACTGCTCTATTTAAAACAGATAACCAACAAGGACCCACTGTATAGCACAGTGAACTCTGCTCAGTATTATGTAACAACCTAAATGGGAAAAGAATTTGAAAAAGAGTAGATACATGTTTATGTATAGCTGAAACACTTTGCTGTACACCTGAAACTAACACAATGTTGTTAATCAACTGTACTCCAATATAAAATTAAAAGTTTAAAAAAAAAAAAAAAAAAAAAAAAGAACGGGCAGATAGTCCTCCTAGCTGGGCTGGGAACACTTCTCAGCTCCCCAAGGCAGAGGAGCTTGTCTGCGGTCAGGGCCTGGCTCCCGGGAGCCTGGGTCACGCCAGGCCACGTTCCTGGCTGCACGCTGATGGGGTGTCAGGGGCTTAGCTTCCACATGTGCCTCCCGCTCCTTCCTGCCCCGATCCAGCTCCAATTCACCCACCTTTCCCTTCTAAAAATGCTTTGTTCCTGCACCACTTTTACACCCTACTTGAAGCACATTTTTCAACATATACAAAAGTAGAGAAGGTAAATTAATGCACCTCTGTCACCTAAATTCAACAACTTTCACTTTATGGCCAGTCGCATTTCATCCATAATCCTGCTCCATTTCCCCAACCTCCACCCCAGACAACATACCATTTCATCTGTAATTATTACAGAAATTATCCCCAAAAGATCAGAGTCTTCTCAGCACATCCGCAAGACCATTCTCATTCCTTTAAAAAATATCAATTTCCGAATATTATCCAATATCCAGTCAGCGATCCCACAGTCAGGATTTTTCAGACTGCATCCCCAAGATTTCATTTGCTATGTTCCTCTGTCCCTTGACTTTTCTGTAAATGGATATTTAGACCTAGAGACTCAGTGATTATTTTTGGCCAAAACTTCAAAGGCAGTGGCGTTCCTTCCATCAGCAGGTACACAGAGTCTGGTCAGTTATTTCTGTGATGTTAACAGACACTGATGCCAGATCCATTCATTCCTTAGATGTGGTCACGTGGTGATGTTCTAATTCTGTAACTCCTGCATTTATTGGCTAGAATGCTTCTAAAAAAGAGAAACTTCATGGAAAAACAGAATGAATGCTTGATTCTTCCCTTCTTATACCAGTTTCCCAAAGATTGAATTGCTTCCCTAACCTTCTCCAAAAGTGACCAAGGAGCGCTTGATTTTTAGCATTGCTATAAAGGCTTGGATTTCAACATATCTTTAATCCATTGCAATCAATCCCTTGCAGTTATCACTGTAACTGATGTCTGAATTGCCTCATCTTTGGCTAGTAGGACTTTCGCTCCTGCGTGCACTTTGATAGTTTCCATGCTTTCTGGGCTGACAGGATAGTCCAGGCTCATCTTGTACATTCATCTCACTCTTGTTTATTTCAATAGCAGGTCCCCTGACCCCCACCTCCAATCTGTGTCTTCACTGCAGCTAGATTAATCTTTCCTCAAATTAATTTTAGCCCTGTTTTCTCTTCTTGGGAGACAGTGTGCTACAGGCAACAAACAGGACCTTTGGAACTCGGGAGAACTGGGTTTGAAAGTTGGCCACATCAATTACAAGGTATGCAGCCCTGGTTGGTTACATCATCTTCTGAGCCTCAACTGCCTCAGTTGTAAAAATAGGAATAATAATACCTTACCTTACAGGATTATGGTAAAGACTAAATAAATGTAAAGCACCTGGTTTAGAATTCTGCAAATAGTAAGTACGTGTCAACATTCCTTCCTTTTCTTCTTGTTCTTCCTGAGAAATGTTAGTGGTTCCTAGTGGCCCTCCCGTCATACAGACTTCCAAGCCGCCTTTCCTCTGACCCTCGATGCCTGTTCTCTCCACCCACCTCCACTCCAGTCCCACCAGCTTGCTCTCACCCAAGCTACTAGCTCCCACACCAATCTTTATTTACACCGACTCCCCAGTCTTAAATGCCCCACCCGCTTCTGCTTATTCAAACCCTACCTGTCTGTGAAGACCCAGCTCAGGTCCTTCTGTTTCCCCAAACCCTTCAGACCTCATACTCTTCTCATCCCACAAAAGCTTGTCTGCCTCCCCCACAAAAGCAAGTTGGGAGGCTACAGTCTTCCGTAGCCATTTTCACCTGCCACCTACAAGTTAGGACAGAATACACTTCAAGAACAGCTGTTTCTGAAGCTGGACTGGTGTGTACACAGATCCCCGGGCACCCCAACTAGATGTGGGACCGTAAGCGTGCAGGACCAGCTAAGGATGTGCGTGTGCGTGAGTACATGGGTGTGCACGTGTGCGTGCTTGCATATGCATTTGTTAGCACATTCATGTGTGTGCACATAGGTAAGTGCACGTGTGCACACACGTGTGTGCATGTGTATACGTGTGCATGTGATCAACACCCTGCGGGAAGCCAGGCTCCCTGTTGTCCTCTCTGACTCAGAATCACTGGGAGTCCCTGAGGCTCTGCCCTGCCCTCAGATTTCAGCTGGAACATGGGAGGGCCCTGATTTTAACAGAGACCCAGTAATGGTCTCCTTGGGGGTCTCACTTTTCCAAACCAGATACGACGCCATCCGGAGCAAGGAGGAGAGCCATAAATGACTAGAGAAAGCTGCCCTGTCCAAATCTGGCAGCCAGATCCGAAACCAAAGATGAACTCAGCATAGAATTTTTCAGTGGAAGAACCAGCCTCCGGAGAAGCAGCGAGTAAGAACACTTAGCAAGATGGCCTCTCATCCCCAAGACAGGATGACCCCACCCATCGACTTGGCCAACCGTGCCAAGACATCACAAAACCCGGAGAGGCAGCTGTGGCACGCGGTATCCACCTACAGGCCCTTCCTGGACCCCAGAGTCTGTCCCAGGACGGAGTCACTGCTGTGAAGAATGAAAGAAGAAAGTGTGTTCCAGGTGAGAGACAAAATGGAGCTCCAGGGTGGGTGCAGAAGCCCTAAGTGGGCTTTCCTGGGTCTTTCGGGTTTAAAAGAAACACCTGCCCCTTCCCTCAAAAGCTGTTGCCCAGATAAAAGGGGTTTAGCCAAAGCAGGGTTCAAAGCTCAGCATAAAAAAGCAACAGTGATTTAAGCAATAAAACCAGAATTTCCCTGGAGGGCTGCAGGGCACGGGGAGCCCTGGGATGAAGGGAGGGCTGGCCAGCGCCCCAAGAAGAAAATGGCCAGTGAGGAGGTTCCTGGAGGGCCTGGCTGGGGGGTCCCTTGGGACAGACAGGGCCTCATGTTCAGTGGTCGCCTGGCGGCTCTGTCATGAACCCACCCCTGCTGTCGCGAACTGTCAGGAAGACGCCTGGGCTGATGTTCCCCAGGGGATGAAGCAGTGGGCAGAATCCCCAGGCTGGAAGCTCTGTGTCCAGGGGTGTCAGAAAACAGTCTGGCATGTGGCCATCTCCGGAGCAGAAGTGAGACGACCCCCAGTGAGTCCAGAGGAAAGTGGCCTTTGGACTGAGCGGGGAGAGGCTGGGCTCTTTCCACAGGGGAGTGAAAATGGAATCTCAGGTTGTTTAATGGGGTGTTAAAGGTGTGGTGTCGGGCTTCCCTGGTGGCGCAGTGGTTGCGCGTCCGCCTGCCGGTGCAGGCAGTGAAAATGGAATCCCAGGTTGTTTAATGGGGTGTTAAAGGTGTGGTGTCACTTCCCCCGAAAGGGGTGGGGCGCTTGGGGACATCCCAGCAGAGGCAGGCTTCTGGGTCTGCACATGCTCACTGGTTAAAGGCAGCCGCGCTGGGGGAAAGGCTCTTCAGGACCAGAGGATGTGTGGCCCTGCCCTGCCCTCAACCCACTTCCAGTGCTCGTGGGTGTGGAGAGCAGGAAGGCGGGCTTCCAGAGAGTGAAGCGGCTTGGTAACCACCAAGGGCCATCACATAGTAACATTTCATAGCGCTGAACAAAGCTCCAGGCTGTGTTCCAGCAGAGGCTTGAAAATTCCAGGCCCGCTTCCTTCGCAGGCCTGCCACAGGAGCGGCATCTGGGGGTGTGAAAACGTGGGCTCTGCCCCAGGCCTGCAGGACATTCATTCCAGGGAGGTCTGCCCTGGCCCACCCTCTGCGCACCCGCCACGGGTCAGCCTGATTGAGACGGACACTGGTGCACGAGCCTTTACAAAAAACCCTATGAGCCACTCTCTATTCCTAACATATGAATAGACTGTGTTCTTGTGCATCTTTCTGGAACAGGTCATGTGTGCAGGCTCTCCTTCCATGGCTTGCCTTACATGGGTTTCTCAACCCAGGCACCCGACCTACCTACAAGAGGAAGGTGCCCCCAGGCCAGGCCTCCTGGAGGCTCTGACCACAGAATTCTTAGAGTGCCTCTCTCCACTGGGAGCTGGAAATCCAAGCTCGGAATGGTCAGCATAGGGCACTCCCGCTGGGGTCCCAGGAAACTTTATTGTCAGCTTGCTTTTTTATTCCAATTGGTTTTTTTTTTTTTTTTTTAAGATTTTTTTTTGATGAGGACCATGTTTGGTCCAAAGACCATTTTTAAAGTTTTTACTGAATCTGTTACAACATTGCTTCTGTTTTATGTTTTCAGTTTTTTGGCCGCCAGGCATGTGGGATCTTAGCTCCCCGACCAGGGATCGAACCGGCACCCCCTGCACTGGAAGGGAAAGTCTTAACCACTGGACCGCCAGGGAAGTCCCTCAATTGTTTTTAGATGAGCCAAAGGCCAGGTCCCTTATCTGTTTGCTCGAGAAAGCTGCCCTTGTCCTGGGGAATGGACCTCACAAATGATCACACCCGTTCCCTGCTTCCAGCCCGGGGTGGGCTCGGAGAGCCCCAGAAAGAGCCACCTGCCTCCTCAAATATCCCCCGACGAGGACAGGCCACATGACCCCTGGCAGAAGGGCGGGGACTGGGATGAGGCAGTGAGGCATCCTGGGGGCCCAGCACAAGGGGCAAAACCCCCAGGTGGGCAGTGGGGGTGACTCCCTAGCCTGCCTCACCCTGGTCGCTGCTCTGCTTGCAAATAATCCTGTCTTGCGTAGGATCATTTGCAGGTTCTAGAAGTCTCCCCAGACATCCACCTCAAATTCTTCTGCTTCAAACTGAGTAAGGCTTGTAGCTCTTGTGGAGAAAGAGAGGGACAGAGACTGAGGGACAGAGACAGAGACTTACAGAGACAGGGAGACAGAGAGATGCCCCCGGTCCTGCCAGGTGCCCTTTGCATTATCCTCAGGCGGTTTTCTCCTCCATCTCACTTTCCTTATTTTCTTCCAGCCCGATCTCTCCACATCTTTCAAGCTCTGCCGGTAGGATGAGTTCCATGGAATGTCCCACGAGCATCCATCCCCCTCGTAATGCATTTCATTCTCCTTGTAGCTGTTGAATCCTCTGAGTCTCCTCCCTCGTTCACTCAGCGCCCACTGGGTTCAGGGCTCTGGACGGGGCCCTGGGGCTGCCAAGGGCAAAGCGGACACTGCAGCAGCACCATCATTCCGTGGGCTCTTCCTCAACAACAAAATCTTAAAAATTCCATTTTATGGCTCTGTTGGTACAAAGGTGAATATATTAATAATATATATGACAACATTTTCTTCAACCTAAAAGTTCATTTTTTTGCTTCTGATTTTAAAAGAAATGAAAACTAAAAGTCGCGGGTCCCAGGCACAGTGCTTCATGGGGGCTTTGGCCATGGCAGACGGTCGCCAGACTCAGAGCTGCCAGTCTGGCTCACAGTCAAGGACGTAAAGTGGACCATCCTGGGAGCTTCCAGAAGCCCTGTAGCCCAAAGGCACTCAAACAACGACATCAGAACCTCCGGATGGGACCCAGACACCAGTATTTTTTTAAAGCTCCCGGTTGATTAAATGTGCACTCAAGGCTGTGAAATAGTGAGTCTCAGCCCCAGCTGCCCAAGGGAATTACCTGCGGAGCTTTTCGTTTGTTTGTTTTTTTCGGCATGCGGGCCTCTCACTGCTGTGGCCTCTCCCGCTGCGGAGCGCAGGCTCCGGACGCGCAGGCTCAGCGGCCATGGCTCACGGGCCCAGCCGCTCCGCGGCACGTGGGACCCTCCCGGACCGGGGCGCGAACCCGGTTCCCCTGCATCGGCAGGCGGACGCGCAACCACTGCGCCACCAGGGAAGCCCCTGAGGAGCTTTTTTTAAAAGCCCAGGGAAGAGGGCTTGTGCATGCACGTTCCTAAAGCCCCAGGTGATCCCCCCGTAAAAGGGTTCTCCTTCCCTTGCCGGGCGGGGACTTGTATGTGCTCACCATCGTCGCAGACTCCAAATTGCAGTTCTCTGCTGGTTCTGAATAAACTCTCTTTGCTGGAGAACTAGCTGGCTGGCTGTGTGTCTCAGGTCAACACCATTAAACAACAACTCCCCATTCTCCCCCTCCCACCAGCCCCTAGCGGCCACCAGTCTGCTTCCTATCCCCATGCACTTGACTACTCCAGGTACCTCATGTAAGTGGAATCCTGCAGTATTTGTCCTTTTGTATCTGGCTTATTTCCTTCACAACGTCCTCAAGTTTCATCTATGTTGTAGCACGTGGCCAAATTCCCTTCCTCTAAGGCCGCATACTGTCCCATCGTGTGTACAGACCACATGTTCATCCGTGGGATTTTCTCTCTTTCATCCACTGCTGCATTGCAGTGCCTAGAACCTTGCCGGCACACAGGATACGTGTTGAAAGACTGCTTTAAATGAAAGAATCCATTACAAGCACTTCTTTCCGGCACAAGGTAAGCCTTCCCAAAGTATTAGCCATCGTTGTGATTAGCCATCTTCATTCTAGATTCATCCATGTAAACAGAGGGCAGCTCTCAGTACTGCCAGGAAGCAGTGGCATTTCCTCAGGCCACCCCCATGGGCACACACAGAGAGAGGCAGGAGAAGTCACAAGTTAGAGCTACATGTCGCTGGTGCCATTGAACTTGGGAGTCAGAACCCAAAGTTCCATCAGCTTCTGCCTGAGGAGGTGCTCCCTGGACCCAGGCTGGTCCCTGCCATCTTGTGACCTTCTTCTGGGAAACACAGAGGTAGGAGGCCCTGGTGGCTGCCCTCCATCACCCTTCATCATTCTCAGGGACCCCTACTTTCCTCCCAGATGAATGACCCCTTCCAGGAAGGCCCAGAGCAGCATGCAGCCTGGGTTGGCACTTTGTAAACAAGAGCCAGTGAGAGATGATGGAGGCTGTGAACACGGGCCTCGCTCCCTCCTGCGTTACACCTGCAGAAAACCTGGGGATTGAAGTGGGTCGTTATTACAGGGAGAGAGAAGCCCTCTCCACTTTCTCTAGGGACAAATTCCAGGAGACTCAGATCATCCATCCTGAAGATGGTCAGCCAGCAGCCCAGGGCCATCTTTCTTGTCACTTTCTCACAGCACAGACCCTGGCCCCGTGATGGTGCCACCGCCTAAGGTCTCTGCTCCAGCTCGGAGGGAAGCTGAAGGCTGGTGAGGGGTTACTAGGGAGGACAGGGGTGGTGGGGCACAGGAGCGGGGCCGAGGTGTCTTTCCACAGAAAACTCCAGAACCTTTCACCCTCCGCCTGAGCCTCACAGCCCAGAGTTTGATGGGGGCAGCTCCGTCTCTCCTGGCAGATCCAGACAGCTCGCCCGGCAGTCTTTTGACATGAAGTAATAATTGTCAGAGAGGGTCAGGCTCCAGCAGCTGAGAAAACACCAGAGTGACCCTTGAAAGGCAAGCAAGCCCTGCAGAATCAGACGCAGCCCATTAGCGGGTCAGAGGACCTGCCCCCACTGACATTTGCAACGTCACTGTCGCATCAGGAAATGTGACGGGAGAGACACCCTCTGTGTAGTCACCTTGATGGGGTGTGTGCCAAGCTCTCCTTCCGAGTGGCTGTAACACCAGAGTAAAAAAAACAATAGAAGGCTGTTCACGGGTGTTTCTGCCTTAATACAAGAGGAACAACTAACCACAGGAATTTTGAAGATGACAGAAAAGCACACTGATGAAATAAATTGCCCATAATTTCATCCTTAAGAGATGAGAGCTGCTGCCTCTATGTCATAGAGTCCTTGGATCTCTGTCAATGTGTATATGTGTGTGTATGCATGTGTATGCATGTATATTACATGCATGTATATGCACATACATTATGTGTATGTATGTATGTATGCATGTATATTATGTATGTGTATGTATATTATATGCATGTATATATAGTGTGTAGTGTATATGTGTAGGTACATGCATGTACATGTGTGTATGTGTATATGTCTATAAATGTGTATTATGTGCATGTATGTATGTGTTAAGTGTGTGTATATTATGCGCATATATGTGTATATTATTTGTATATGTGTATGCATATGCATGTGTCTACATGTATGTATGGGTATGTGTACGCATAGTGTGTATATGTGTACACATTATGCGCATATATGTGTATCTATATATGTATGTCTACATGTATATGCATATGTATGTGTAAGTGTATGTATGTATATTATGTGCATGTATATGTGTATATTATGTGTATGTATGTGCATATTGTGTGTAAGTGCACAAGTATGTGTGTATATTGTGTGCATGTATATGTACATATACATGTGTTAAATGTAATGCATATGCATGTGTCTACATGTATGTATGGGTATGTGTACGCATAGTGTGTGTGTATATGTGTACACATTATGCGCATATATGTGTATCTATATATGTATGTCTACATGTATATGCATATGTATGTGTAAGTGTATGTATGTATATTATGTGCATGTATATGTGTATATTATGTGTATGTATGTGCATATTGTGTGTAAGTGCACAAGTATGTGTGTATATTGTGTGCATGTATATGTACATATACATGTGTTAAATGTATGCATATTATGTGCATTTATGTGTGTATTATGTGCATGTATATGTAGGCAGTTATATTTTTATGAGGACACACTTTTATTTGTAACAAAAGTCAATCACCAGGATAAGAAAAGATGCTGTGAGATCAGGGGCATTTTGGTATTTAAAGCTTTAAAAATGTTTGTAGACATCTTTAATATATTTCTATAGCAGCATTTTCCAAACTGTGTCCCACAAAACACACACATGAATTAAAATAAAAGCTGGGACCTGCTGCTGACCAGCTAGAGATTCCAGGGCACACAGAGACCCTGAGAAACCCTGTAGCAAAATCCATTAAGCATGGTTTACCCAGCACTGTCAGCCACGGACCACCTTTCTTCATGAGACCACTGATCCTTGCTGGTCTGCGCGATAAAGGGAACCAACTTTTCTCACACCCTTTCCTGAAGCCGGGGTCCAATCCTTTCCAGTTCTCCTGGGCCTGAGGAGGGGCCAGTCCAATATCACTGGGGGAATTCTGAAAGCAAAAAGGAGAGGGAAAGCGGCTGAGATTCTATGTAACATAATACTTTCCCTGCACATTTCCCCAGCTCCTCCTGGGCAAGGGGTGAGGCAGATGACCGGAAGGGAATTAAAATCATTGGTTCTCTAGTACACTGCCTGACCTTTGACTCACTTTCTCACTCTCACCAAAACATGGGGAAGGATGGGAAGGGGGGTCAACAGGCAGTGGGAAAAGGAGAAGACATTCAGGAACCTTTTTTTAAACACAGATCTTCACTCTTTTTCTTGCTCTTTTTTTTAAAAATTAGGATTACACTGTATTGATTGCTTTTGTAATCTGCTTTTTCACTTAGTATATCATGAGAATTTTCTCAGGGCATTAAATAGTCTTCTAAAACATAATTTTTAATTACTTCATATAATTCTCTCTTGCAGATAAATACCATGATTTTTACCCAGTGTGCCAGATATCAATTGTTTGCCTATTGGATCCAAATTCACCCTTCAGTACCTGCTCTGTGATAAGGGGCTGTGTGTGCTCTCAGCATTTCTCCTTTACTGTGAGAGCAATGCTAAACTTTGTCAGAAGACAGCGTGAGAGAGACATTGCAGGAAAAGGCCAGGTTCTCTTCCCACATTTCAGGGTGAGGGGTTTGCCCTTTTTCACTTCTATCACACTGTCAGTTGTGTGTATGCACGTGCACACGCATGAACGCCCGGTGGTGCTCTGCCCTAGCACACAGGCAGCCTTGGCCCAGGCTGGTGACCACCCAGCTGCAGTGGGGACACTGCTGTGCTCCCCCAGCCTCACGTGGGCAGCAGTGCGTTGACCCCTCTGTGCACCCACCTATAAGCCCCCCTCGCCTGTGCTCTAGACACAGGTTCCTGCTGCCCAGGGACATGGGCCAGCTCTGGCCAAGGCCACCAGTGGACTTCTGTCCCAGTCAGTGACCCCCAACCACACCTGCTTCGACCATGGTGAACCCCCTTCCAAGTCTGCCCTTTCTGGGCTGTCTCCCTGCCCTAGGGCACCCCTTAGAGTTCTCTTTCCATCTTTATAGCCACTTTCCTATCACTGCTTAATAATTCCTTATAGTTAATGTCCCTTGTTCAAATTATTGTGTGGTTTCTACCTCCTAACCAGACCCAGATGGAAACATCCAGCGAGGATAGTGCTTTAGACCTTGTTTTTGAAGTATTTTCATTAGAAGTTGGGCAGCAGGAAAGGCTGGAGTGAAGGATGTATTTACTCAAATGGCAAACGTTTACCCAGGAGCCCTAAGAGGGCTACCAGGTCCCAGGACAGGCAGCCAGAGCACAGTGAAGGTGACATTACTAAAAGCCCGTCATGAGAACCAAGTCATTAATCTTCACGACAGCCCCGTGGGTGGCACTGCAATGAGCCCAGCAAAGCAGTCTGCTGGTGCTTTCATCAGGAGAATCGGGGTCCAGGCACATGGGACTCACTGGCGAGTCTACAAAGGCAGCATGAGGCCAGGGCTGGAACTTCCAGGAGATGGACCGAAGGATCGAGAAGGATTCTGGGGAGGCACCTTTTGCACACGGGAGAGGAGGCCCCAGGAGGGCCCGGAGGAATGGTTTCCGTCTTCTGTGAGCTCTGCGTGGATTCATCATTGGCTGTGAGACAGCCTGGCCACCTGGAAAGGTCAAGCAGCATGCCCTCCCCGCTACTGCTGGCTGTCAGGCAGACCCTCACCCTGCTCCTGTGAACAAAGTGCTGTTTCCACTGAATGTCCACAGCCCTCGAGTCCTCCCTCTGCTGCGGGTGTAGGGGGCTGTGAGGGCTGTGGGAGCAGCAGTGGTGCCCAAGCCTTGCATCTCAGCATATTCCAGCGTCTCATAAGCACTTCATGTTGCGTATTTATCTGTCAATTAAATATATTTACTACTGTTCCAATTACAGTGTGCACGTCACAAAGCATACACCCAGTAGAAATGTTTAGAGAATAAGACAAAAATAAGTGCAAAGTTCTAAAATTGGCCTCCTGCATTCCAGTGATTCCTCCTGACCCCACACCCCTCCCGAGGTGCATGGTCCCCACTTGGGAGATCTCTAGTTTCCAAGACATGCTGATGCCACAGCAAAGTCCAAGTTAATTAAAGTTACTTGAGCCCCTGTGATCTCTGCTTTCTGCTTCTTCTCCTCCCCCATGAGGTCCTCCCATCCCAATAGTCCACATTAACAGCCCAATTTTCCCATATTTAAAAATGAGATTACATCATCTCTTACGTAGTTCCTACACGTTGCTTTTGCTACTCTTTTTACAAAAACATTGATTTATTTGTTTGTTTATTTATTTATTTATTTTGGCTGTGCCAGGTCTTAGTTGCAGCACGTGGGATCTTTAGTTGTGGCATGCAAACTCTTAGTTGCAGCATGCATGCGGGATCTAGTTCCCTGACCAGGGATCGAACCCGGTCCCCCTGCATTGGGAGCACAGAATCTTACCCACTGGACTACTAGGGAAGTCCCTTTGCTACTTTTGAAGAGTCCTCCGAATTCATAATGCTCTATGAGTTCTATATATTTAATAGCTATATCACATTTAGTAGTGTGTGTATGGGGGTAATTTATTCAACCATTCATGAACGTTCACTTTGCTTCTCATTTTTTGTCACTATGAACAATGCCATAATAAACATCCTTGTATGAATACAAAAAGAAAAAAAAAGAGAGTTACTTAGCTGCTCCTGGGTATCCTTGTTGCATCATGACAAGCCAGCTCTTCCTTTCCTTCGAGGAGACCAGGCTGCACACCTAGCAGGGGTGAGAAGGTTGGTGAGAAGTTCTCCCAATTACAGTCCTGGGTGCAGTCTCCTAACATAGGACACAGGCATTTTAATACCTGTCTCGTAGGGTTTGGTGAAGATGAAATGAGATAATGCATGTGATTCACTTAAAAGAATAACCATTGCAGGGACTTCCCTGGTGGCGCAGTGGTTAAGAATCCGCCTGCCAATGCAGGGGACTCGGGTTCGAGCCCTGGTCCGGGAGGATCCCATATGCCGCGGAGGAACTAGGCCCGTGCACCGCAACTACTGACCGCGCGCCTAGAGCCCATGCTCCACAACAAGAGAAGCCACCGCAATGAGAAGCCTGCGCACCACAAGGAAGAGTAGTTCCTGCTCGCTGCAACTAGAGAAAGCCCGCTCGCAGCAACGAAGACCCAACGCAGCCAAAGATAAATAAATTAAAAAAAAAAAAAAAGAATAACCATTGCAAAATGGCTATTCAGTAAGTAGTAGTTGTCTGTTATTATCTCATGTCAGGGCAGTTGGGGGTCTGCATTAGATCAGCCACCCAGAACAAGGGTCATCACTCCAACTAACACCTCACGAATGGTCTGACCTAAATCACGAGCTGCGTGTTGGGATTCTGAGGGACAGAAAATGGCTATTTCCTAGACAGCAGAGATTTAAGGAAAAGTACCCTGGGGTGAGCTCTGCTCCCAAGGACAGGCTGGGTGTGGCAGAGATGGTTAATTGTACCCCAGTATCTATTTCCCCCTTCTTCCTTGTAGTCATAGAACCCCTTGAATTCCAGCCGGGCATGTGGCATCCTAGTTAGACATTACATTTCCCAGCCTCTTTTGCATTCAGGGGTGACTATATGGCTAAATTTTGGCCAATAAACTGTGAGCAGGGGTGACTTGTGCAAGTTACAGGTTGCTTTTATACGGAAATTCTTTGCACTCCATTTCCTCTTATTCTGCCTTGAATGGACTAAAATGCAGATACGATGGAATGATTCAAAGTCAACACCACAGTCAGAGGAAACAACCTCAGGGATGATAAGCAAAAACAGGTGAGGACCTGGCATCCCTGGTGACCCTGAAGAGCAGAGCTGCAGTATCCCTGGATCACTTCCCGGCTTCTCCCGAGAAGGAGATATGATTTCAGCTTCTTTGAGCACCTGTCTTCCGGGATCTTTTGTTACAGCGGCTGTCCTGTATCCTAATTAGTCCTGAAATTGGTGTGGGAAGGGAGGTGCTGCCATAATGAAAACTAAATTATACAGTATTGTCTTAGCAGTGGGGTGGCAGACAGTGAGAAAGTCACACGGCCGGCTGGAAAGCAGGTGATCCGTGTTATGTGGCAAGATATTTGGCAAATCAGTTGCCTTCAGTAACTTGGAAGCAGATCAGGTACGTAAAGAGCCTGTGTCTCTAGCAAAAGTAATTTTAGAACATTCACAACATGGATCGTCTGGCTGTTCCTTGATACCTTTAACAAGGGACCACAAGAGAGACATAAAGTCAGGTGTGTTTGCAAAAGCAAAGATGGAGGGAGGGATGCAGCTCTGCGACAGAAAGGCCACTCTGCCTGTGGCCTGCAGTCGAAATCGACCAAGTGGCTGGAAAAGCCAGCTGCTTCTGTCACCAACAGCAGAGTCTCCTGGCGCAAGCTCAGAGCCTTTCTCAAAGGCCTCCTGTGGAGACTTTTCAGCCAGACAACAGGATCCAGGCTAGAAGCAACAGTCAGATTAAGGATGTTGCTTTCCACTCAAACGTTTCAGGTGGCTTCAAGAAAGCCACTGTTACAGTGAGCAAGAGGAGGTTGGCAGTGTAAACCCTTAAATAGAAAAAGACCTAGGGGCAGGCTTAAGGTCTGCATCCCAAAGAGATTTTTGAGTAGATTATTTTGTCCATGGAATGAACCAGAAGCAAATAGACTGAAAGCTTACTAAGTCTGGGGCAATTTATTACGGTTCATTCCCTAAAATAGCCCTCAGATCCCCAACCTGCAGCAGTGGGAGCCTTCAGCTCCTTTGGCATGATGTCAGCATCTTTGATATAACCTCCTTACTTTCTGGTAAATTAGATAGTTTGAGCTCATCTTGGAATAAGCCTCCCAAACTTGGAATCAGCTCTGGTTCCTCTGGGCAGGAAATGGTTTTAGATGTTCAGATACTCTGATTTGTGTTCTGGGGGGTGTTCATTGCTTTCAAACCTCTTTATTGGACAAAACCATGAAATACTTTGAATTTCTTGTTCACGATATATGAGTGCATACTAAAATTTTCAATTCAGATTCAGGACTATGGGATTTTTACTTAACTCATTAACGGTACATCTGTACTTCTTCCTTTATGCCGCATATTCCGGTCCTCAAAGACGCCAACCAAAGAACTGCTGTGCTCTATTCCACAATGTGCACACAACCGCTCCAGAGGAAAAATGCCTAACACCACCACAAACGGGAGTCACTGAATACAGTTGTTTTTTTTTTTAAATAAATTTATTTATTTTATTTATTTATTTTTGGCTGCGTTGGGTCTTTGTTGCTGCGCACGGGCTTTCTCTAGTTGCGGGGAGTGGGGGCTACTCTTTGCTGTGGAACGCGGCCTTCTCATTGCGGTGGCTTCTCTCGTTGCAGAGCACGGGCTCTAGGCACGCGGGCTTCAGTAGTTGTGGCACGCGGGTTCAGCAGTTGTGGCTCGCGGGGTCTAGAGTGCAGGCTCAGTAGTTGTGGCGCACGGGCTTAGTTGCTCTGCGGCATGTGGGATCTTCCTGGACCAGGGCTCGAACCCATGTCCCTTGAATTGGCAGGTGGATTCTCAACCACTGCGCCACCAGGGTAGCCTTAGTTTTCAAAAATGTTTTACAGTTCTTTTTGTCCTCAGAATACGGCCCGACCAGGGACATAGAGTCAAATGATTGCATTTAATAGTCACCTGAAATAGTTCCTTTCTGGATAGTTACGCCAGTGGTTCAAGACCCAGTTCTGCTCAGTTGTTTCATTTTGCTCTCAACATTTAGGAAGCACACCTTGAAATTTAATTTTATGCCATCGGTATGTAAAATATTTTCATGAGTCCCAAGGCAAATATACAAAACAAGGTGAATTTATTAGTAGACTGACCTTGACATGTGTGGGTCCTGCAACAAGGTTATAGACAGAGGCCCACATTCTACCTGGACATGTATTTTAAAGTAATAAATCAAGCCAACAAATTCTGAAATAGAATATGTCCCATCCTCTTCTCAGAGAAGCACTTCCTCAAAGACATGGAGGCCGATTCCCAAGGTAGAATTCCTGGCTACTTAGAGCTCCACACTGGAACGTGGCGGCACAGGACGGCCTGCCGCTCACTGCCCCTCCTGGTCCCATTCCCCCACCCCCACCCCACTTCCCCATAGCTCAGGGGGCCTTGCACACACACACGTGTACACACCAGCCCTAGTCAGCCTTCAGGAGGACGGACCCTGAGACGGGGCCCTCGAAGTGGGCTTGGGGCCGCGTGGGTAGGGAGTTCCAGAGTCCTGTGACCTAGAAAGGAGGGTGTTGGCTCCCCGTAACTCAGCCCACGGGGTCCTCACCCCCAGGCCCGGGCAGGGACTCCTCTCACCCAGGCCCACAGGCAGCCCTGACAGACAAGCCAAGCATCTCTCCCTGTCCTGCAGCCCTGCAGTCTTCGGTTTATCGTTCCAGTTTATAGATAGAAGCACATTTTATATGTAAATAGACCATATCTTCACACACTCATATTTACACACAGACGTCCTACCCTGTGGCTGGGGATGGCAGGGCGAGGCCAGGAACCCGTGATCACAGACCTCCTCCCCGCAGATAAGGGCCCTGCTGAGCCCAAGCAGCAGCGAGACCACCAGCGGGCAGCGAGCACGGCGAGACTGCTTCCCATCACTTTGGGATGGTTCCGTCAAAGGAAGCAAATACGACTTTAATTCACATTAACCACTAGGAAAATACAGTCTTCTCCGTGTACCAACATAAGGCAAGTTCGACATAAGAGACACAGATTCAGTTCAGCTCCACTGCCTGAAGCGATCACTGGCCTGACCAGCCTCTCTTTCCTTTGCGAACGCCTCACGTGATTACGCCCCCCGCCTCTCCAGGGAGCGGGACCGCAAGAAGGAACCCGGGTCATTTGCCCCACGGCCATCTCGCAAGCTGCCGGCTCAGCACCACCCTTTCCGTGTTGATCCATAAAGCCCCATGTTGGGAAACCGCTTTACCTTCTTCAGCTCCATTTCCCCCCAGCTCTCATCCGAGGTGAAGAGGGTGCTTCACGGGCGACAAGCTGCCAGCTTTCCACTGAAGCCCCGGGTCCTCAGCCGTCGGCAAGAGAGGCTTAAACTCTCCCTGCTGAAAGATGATGAGGGAGGAAATCAGAGAGAGTGGTAGCTTAATGGGTATACAGTTTCAGTTCTACAAGGTGAAAAGTTTTGGAGATCTGTTTCGCAGTAATGGGAATATACTCAATATTACTATAAATGGTACTGTTGAAAATGGTAAAGATGGTAAATTTTATGTTATGTGTTTTTTACCATAATAAAAATCATAATAGTATAAGACACACACACACGCACGTGCACACACACACACACACAAAGACAGGAGGATGCAATCCGAAAAAACAAAAATCAGCATCCGAGACGCAAATCAGTCCATGTGTCTTTTCTATCACTAAAAAGGAACTGGATTTGGCATGGACACCCCTAGGGGACAAACGAGTCCCCTCTGGACACTGCGGTACCCGTCGTGGCCGCCAGGTTGGCCTGGGGGGTCGGAAGGAACGCTCCTCTCCAGCCAGGAAAGCTGAGAGAATTAGGAAACCTATGAGCCAGTCCAGAGTTCTTTTTGTAAATATAAATAAATAAACATATGTATTTTTTACAACAGTGTAAATTTTGGGCTTCCCTGGTGGCGCAGCAGTTAAGAATCCGCCTGCCAAGGCAGGGGACATGGGTTCAAGCCCTGGTCCAGGAAGATTCCACATGCCGCAGAGCAACTAAGCCCGTGTGCCACAACTACTGAGCCTGTGCTCTAGAGCCCGCGAGCCACAACTACTGAGCTCACGTGCCACAACTACTGAAGCCCACACACCTAGAGCCCGTGCTCCGCAACAAGAGAAGCCACCCCAATGAGAAGCCCGCGCGCAGCAACGAAGAGAAGCCCCCGCTTGCCACAACTAGAGAAAGCCCACGTGCAGCAACAAGGACCCAATGCAGCCAGAAATAAATAAACAAAATAAATAAATTTATTAAAACAAAACAGTGTAAGTTTCATTTATAAGAACAACGTGGTGTCAACTCAGTAAGAACTCAACCTCTCATAAACTACCACCTAACCTTGTCTTGGGTTGAAAAACTCTCTGAATTTTTTGTAGAATTAGGAATATCAGGAGCAGCACGCACTTTATTTATTTATTTAAATTTTTTTTCGGTACGCAGGCCTCTCACTGCTGTGGCCTCTCCCGTTGCGGGGCACAGGCTCCGGACATGCAGGCTCAGCGGCCATGGCTCACGGGCCCAGCCGCTCCGCGGCATGTGGGATCTTCCCGGACCGGGGCACGAACCCATATCCCTTGCATCGGCAGGTGGACTCTCAAACACTGCGCCACGAGGGAAGCCCAGCACCCACTTTGTATCAGATCTCTTATTAGCCTTACGGGAAAGAGGCCTCCCTGTGGCTCCCTAAGTAGTAATTAGCAAAGATTCGCTGGAGGTTCTTGAAGTCTCTTTCCTGAGAGAAAACCAACAGTCCCTCTGTTATGGGCTCTTATCCTCTATCCTTTGTTTTCTCTCCATTTACGTCATTAAAAAAAAACAAACTCTCCATGAAATCATGGCAACCAGAACAACAAGGTCCTACTGTATAGCACAGGGAACTATATTCAATATCTTGTAATAAGCCATAATGGAAAAGAATATGAAAAAATATATATATGTATAGCTGAATCACTTTGCTGTATGCCAGAAACACAACACTGTAAATCAACTATATTTCAATAAAAAAAAGAATTAAAAAAAAAAAAAAAAAAGCATGGCAGCCAGGTTAGGCTGCCATAACCCTCCTTCATGACCAGCTACCCAATCAGGAAGAAAGTTCCCTTGGTTTCCATGGGCAACCGCCACTTGGCCTTGGCTCTCTAAGGTCTTCTCACAAACCACCGCTTCACTAGGATTGAAGAGATTTTCTTTGTTCAAGAAGGACGACCCTCCTTCATACCTTCAACTTCATCCTGAAACCTTGGACCAATCTGCTTCATTTCCTTTCCAAATATGCAACCGTTTTCAACAGAACAGCTGGTAAATATGCAGGACTCAGCAGTCTCCTCTCAACCGGCAAGTGAAGGTCAACCCACAGGGCTGCTTGGCCGGGATGTTAATAATATCACTTGTAGAAACAGCTTTTCTACATAAGACAGCTGGTAAAAAGACCCTGTTTGCTCAAGATGGCATCGTAAATGAATCTCAGTTGGAGGTCCTCTGCATGGAGATGTGACTGCAAAATAAGTCAGACAAAGCAACTGTTGTAGCCTCCACACCCTCCATCCTCCCTTCTTCCTCTTTTCCGTGGTGGCCACATGCCCAGCACCAGATAATCATGACAATCCTGTTCCCCAACTTCCCAACTTCTCTTGCAACTAGGGGTGGCCCTATGATCCACTCTGGCCAGTGGATCCAAATGGAAGTAGGTTAAGAACATTTCCGGGAAAACTTTACTTTTCCTATTAAAGGGATAGACATGGCTGGTTTGACTCCTCGCCTCCCTTCTTTCTGCCTGAATTCAGAATGATGTCTGGAGCTATAGCATCTGTCTTGCAACCAGGAGGCAGAGGAAAAGCTTGGGTGAGCATCGTGGATTAGGGAAATGAGGGGAAGCAAGCCCCACCTCTGAACATCTGCTTACATGAGAAAAGTATACCCGTATGTGTTCAAGCCGCTTAAGCTGGCTTTCTGTTCCTTGCAACTTCACACAATTCTGAGTGAGACACACCATGCCTGGCATACTTTCCACTAACTCTGCTGTCTCTGAAGGAATCTAGAGCTGAAGGAGCAGCATTTCTGCTCACCTCCTCTCTCCACCTTCTCTCCTTTGTAGGGCAAACTCATAAAAACCCAAGCTGGGTAGATGAGGCTGTGAAATTCTCCAACTTGACCCAGGGAGTTTTTTTTTTTTTTTTTTTTTTTTGCAGTACG
>NC_041224.1:26043568-26125203 GCF_002837175.3 Physeter macrocephalus | reverse complement strand
CGGCCTCTCCCGTTGCGGAGCACAGGCTCCGGACGCGCAGGCTCAGCGGCCATGGCTCACGGGCCCAGCCGCTCCGCGGCATGTGGGATCCTCCCGGACCGGGGCGCGAACCCGTGTCCCCTGCATCGTCAGGCGGACTCTCAACCACTGTGCCACCAGGGAAGCCCCCTGACCCAGGGATTTTTGTCACTCCCAGGTTAAATGGGTGACGACTGATATCCAAAGAAAGTCCTGGGACATTATGTCAAAGATGTTAAAGGACCTGCCCATTCCAAAGCCAGAACATCTGCCCCCTGGGTGGGAGGGACCCTCCCCGGAGCCAGAAACTCAACCCCGACCAGGTGTCCTCGTCAGAGGGACAGGAGGGTCCGTCCAGCCACCCCTGATGCATCCACTTGGCAGTGCCACAGGCCAGAGGAGCTCTGTGTACGCAGAACACATCTGAACGGGGCCTGAGTGGATTATTTTGAAGAAATCCTCAATACTGCCTGGTTCCGGCAGCCTATTCAGCACCGATTCCTGAGCTTTAAGAGAAAAGGTGGGAAAAGGACCTGGAATGTATGTGGCATAATCATAGACACGAACGATGGTTTTGATAATAATAACCTCTGAAGGGGTCAGGCCAGCGTTATCATTAATCCCATTTAACTGACTTTTGACACTGAAGCTGATGGGGTCTCTTGCCTGGGAGTCCCCGCTTCCATGCCGCTCTTCTGTATCACAGGACATTCCCCCGGACTCCCTTCCGCCACCGCAGCAGGGCGCTCACCAGGCAGCCAGGCAGGCTCCAGGGCGCCGACGGGGCAGGTTTACCAGCAGCAGGATGGCCGCTCTGAGCGGGGCGGCATCCTCTTCCTTCACGCTGCCCAGTGGGCGAGCTGGGCCAGGATGCCCCAGCCGGCTGGTTCCCTCTGTCTTCCTCTCGCCTGCGGCCATGGGCACCCCCATCACTGCCACTTCCTCTGGCAGCCATGTCTCGACGTGGGGCAGTGGGTCTCTGTTGGAGATGCTCCAGCAGGCGGAGGAGGGGGTGCCACAGCACGAGCATTTGGGATGAATGTCGTATGGACGGTGTGGGCTGCGGCCGGGCCCTGTGTTCAGACCTCCAGCTGCCAGCACGACCACCAAGGGGCGTAGCAGAAGAGCAGACCCACCTTAGTGAGGTCCAACTGAGCTGGGGGGCCTCTGTCCTTGGTGGGAAGAGAGATCTCTTCTGGGACCAGCAAAGGTGCTTTTGATTCTGGTGGGAGATGCACATGAGAAGACCTGACTCATGAGGTTCCATCTGTGGGCCTTGGCAATGTAGACTCTAGTCCTTTGTTTCTTTTCATCTTTAAAATTGAAAACAAAATTAAAAAGGGAACCACAGGTGTATTAGACTGCTAGGGCTGCTACACCAAAGTCCCAGTTTAAGCCTGGGGGGCTTAAACAACAGACACTTATTGTCTCCCCGTCCTGGAGGCTGGAAGTCCCAGATCAAGGTGTGGGCAAGGCTGTTTCTCCTGAGGCTTCTCTCCGTGGCTTGTGGATGGCCGCCTTCTCCTGTGGGCTCACATGCTTGTCCTGTGTCTGTCTTCTTCTCATAAGGACCCCAGTCATACGTAACAGGGCCCACCATGCTGACCTAATTTAACCTCAGTTGCCTCTGTAAAGACCCTCTTTCCAAAAACAATCACATTCTGGGGACTTCAACATATGAATTTGGGGGGTGGGACACAATTCAGTCCATAGCACGACTCATGTGATTACAATGGCCCCACCCAGATAATCCAGGATAATCTTCCGATCTTAAGGTCTAGAACCTTAATTATACCTGCAAAGCCTCTTTTGCCATAGAACACAACCCAGTTACAGGTTCCAGGGATTAGGACGTGGACATCTTTGCGGGGAGGCCCTTCTGCCTTCACCATGTGCCAAGTACTTTACATATATTACCTCACTTGTATATGGCCAGATTATCCTACTCTCCCCGATTCCTAGCTGCAAAAACTGAGACACAGAGAAGCTAGGAAGGACCCCAAGTCCCACAGTTGATAAATGGTGGAGAATGTGGTTCAGCCACAGCCTGACTATAAGGCCTGCCCGTTCTAACTGTCGCCCAATAAGGCGTCTTCAGCCATAAGGGTGGCTGCAGTTCTGGAATCTGAGGGCTACTCTCCCCCGGCATAGAAATGGGGTAAAGGGACCTGCCCCTCCTCTCTCGCCCACCAGCCTTCCCGAGTCTGCCTGGTCTGAACCCCTCCCCTCAACACCAGTCTCCCTGAGTCTGTGCTTCTTCCCTTGAATCTGCCCACCACAGCGTAGCCCGAGCCATGGTTTAAATCACAGATCTGATTTTGTCACCTCTCTGCTTAAAAACCTTCCATAGCCCCCCAGTGCTCCCAGACTGCTATAGTCTGAGTGTGTCTCCCCGAGATCCACATGTTGAAATCCTAACCCCCAAGCTGATGGTATTAGGAGGTGGGGCCTCTGGGGTGATGAGGCCATGAGGGTGGAGCCTGCATGGATGGGATTAGTGCCCTTATAAAAGGGAGCCCACAGAGCTCCCTCGCTCCTTACACCATGTGAGGATGCAGGGAGAAGATGCTGTCTAAGACCCAAGAGAGGACCCTCACCCGACCATGCTGGCACTTGATCTTGGACTTCCAGCCTCCAGACTATGAGAAATAAATTTCTGCTGTTTACAAGCCACCCTGTCTGTGGTACAGACTTGTTTGCTATGACAGTTTGAATAGACTAAGACAAGATAAAGACCAAAAGCCACAATATGTTTGTTTTGCTGGGACTCTTGATTTCAAGCTATGAAAACCCAATGCCACTTCAGAAAACAGTTTGGTAATTCCTCAAAAAGTTAAACACAGAGTTTCCATATGACCCAAGAATTCCATTCCCAGGCATATACCCAAGAGAATTAAAAACATGTTCAAACAAATACATGTACACACATGTTCACAGCAGCATTAGTCACACTAGCTAAAAGGTGGACACAACCCAAGTGTCCATCAACAGATGAATGAATGAGCAAAATGTGATATATACATACAGGGGATGTTATTTAGCCATAAAAAGAATCAAGTACTGATACATGCTACGACATGGATGAACCTTGAAAACACTGAGTTTTCAAGTGATGAGAATATAGACACAAAAGGTCACATACTGTATGATTCCATTCACATGAAGTATCCAGAATAGGCAAATCCAGAGAGACAGAAAGTTGATTAATTGTCAGCGGCTGGGTGGGGAGGGAAAGAGAATAACTGCTTCATGGGTATGAGTTTTCCTTCTGGGGTGATGAAAATGTTTTGGAACTAGATAGAGGTGGTGGTTGTACAACATGGTGAATGTACTAAATGCACCTGGATGGCTCACTTTAAAATGGTTAATTTTATTTTATGTGAATATCACCTCAGTTAAAAAAACCATGGAAGGAAGGAAGGAAGAGAGGGAGGGAGGGAGGGAGGGAGGGAGGGAAGGGGGGAGGGAGGAATTCATTGGTCACGTAAATGTGAAGTTGAAGAAGGAGCCTCAGCTAAATGATGGACTTGAAATGGTACGATGGGGGATTTCCATCATTGTGTCACCTTGTCTCTGATGTGCCTCAGCCTCCACTAGACAGGCTGGGTGACAAAACTTTAGCCTCAGACACCAGTGCTCCCAGCCCAGAACCCCAGCAGAAAGACACAGCCCAGTTCTGTCTTCATATCCCTGTGGTCTAAATAATCAGCTAACTCCACACACACCCAATATGCAATAAGGGAGAAGTTTGGGGGCTGTGATTTCTTTGAGGGTTCAATTTCTTTAAAGGAGGGGAGTTTATTTTGGACTTTCATTTCTCAGCAAAAAAGGGAGGGGTAATATTGGTCAAGATCTAGTTGGAAGAAATCGACCACCATGATTATCCGAATGGGGAAATTTAATATTAAGAACTGTTAACTAAAACTATTAAAAGGGGTATAAGAGGATTGGAGGGGGTCCAGCAGTAGTAGGTGCAAAAGGGCCTGACGTTGTCTGGTGGAGGGAGAGTGGACATATAGGGAACAAGGGCTGGGAGGGGGTCACCCCCAACCAGGGCTAGGACTCCCACCTCTTCAGGAGACCCTGCCCGACAGGGAGCATGCAGCCAGCTGGAGAAGCAGCTTGCTGCGGGTGGGGGGGCAGCTGTCTAGGCTCTTCACCGAGGAACAACAGCAATGCAGCGCCGGGACCCGGAAGGGAAGGGTCTTCCTGGCCCCGTGGGTCCATCTGTTGCCCTATGTTGAGGAACCCTAATATTCCTCCAGCCAGTGAAGGAGAACATTCCCCCAGCCAGCTGGGGTCCAGCTCCAGTGTCACAGGCAGAGCAAAGAAGGATGGATTTGGGGCTGAGAGCTGATAAACTAATAACTGAAACAGGGGATTTCACTGGTTGGGGCTTTTGTTTCTCTGGTGAAACACAAATGGGAGCGGGTCCCTGTTCTGGGCGTTGTGTCTGGACAATTGATCACAGGGTCTCTCCCTGGTTAGGGAGGTGGGCATGGAACTGGGCATGGGCACTTGGGGTCTGATGTGCAGTGTGCTCTTGGCTTAAACTGATGTCCACTCTGACCTATTTGGGGGACAAGAGCTGAACTTCCCACTGCACTGATCCTGCAGGAATATGAGGGGTTCGCAGAGTAACACAGAGGAGGGAGCTGTCGCTCTCCACCTCCCTCTAGAGGGTGGGGGAGAGGGGTTCTCGCCTGGCTTTGTGCAGCTCAGGCTGGGCTGTGGCTGCTGGAGGAGGGGTCACTGCTCATCTGGACAGCCCGGGGCCCTTCTCTTCAGGCTCCGGTGGGACAGAGTCGATGGCCGAGCCCGGCCATCGTGCTTGTCTCTCTTCTCTGCTGCTGTCCCTGGTGTGCTTTGCTTTGCTCTCCTGCATGAGGCACCAGGGTAGAAGGGGATAAAATCCCATCTCAAGGTTGTGGCTGCAGGGGAGAGAGGCTCTTGCTGAGTCCACCCCCGCTTTGTGGGACAGGCCAGCAAAGCGAGACCTGCCCTCGCCCAATGCTATTACAGCGGTACCTGCTACCCCATTTGCTCCCGCTCCATACGACTGCCGCTCCCTTGATACGTGGCAGGCAGAACAGGCTAAGACAGGCCTGCGCGGTCCTGCGCTCTCTTCACCTGATAATGCTGGTGATGGTCACCACAGCTATTCAGGAGACCCGCCGTCAAGAGACCCAGTCTTGAGTCTAACACGCCTTGCGAAGGCCAGGCTGGAGAGTGCTTGCACTGCACTTGGAGGATGCACGCTTTGCATCCAAATCCCAACAGTGATGCAGCAGATCTCAGAGGAACCTGTGATCCACTGGATTCAGTATGATAGATCACACAAACTTAGCACACGCCTAGCACAGAATCTGGCACAGAGTAGATCCCATGGACGTGTGCACGAATTAATGGACATTCGGGAAACTCGCGGCGCTGGACAGCATATGCTCAGGTTGTGTTCAAGCGCTAAATAAAAGAGGAAAATCTAAGCCTTCATCCATCATCCAGTCGCAAGGCAAACCGATCATTTCCCCAAACAGCACTTCCCTTCAACAAACAGTGGCCATAAAAGCAAAGGCTCTGAAACTTTAAGAGGCCATAAAGCCTTTGGCAGTGGTGCAGGGCTCTGAGAACACACACATGAATAAATTAAAACCCAAAGCTGCCGCGGAGACACAGCCACGTCCAGAAGGACACTGATGAACAGACTCTTAGAGGAAAGAAACACGGGCCACAGCATTTAACGTGAGCCAGGGGCAGCTGCCCGCCAGGCACCCCGGGGCCCCAGCCCTGGGCCAAGTCGGCAGCTCCCGTCCAGCTGAACAGGGGGCTCACACAGCAACACAAAATCGATGCCACCGGTTGGTCAACCAAATAGCGACCTCACCAAAGGACTCTCAGGCCACAGACGCGCTCCTCTGAGAGGGGAGAGGACAGTGATCCGTCTGGGGATGCAGACCCACCCCCCCGAGTCACCAAGTTCACAGTCAGCCACCAAACAGAGGGCTCCAGGGCGGAGAGAGCCACTAGTGCAGGCTCCTCATGCAGTGACGGACGTGGGGAGGGCCCTTCACCTGGAGAGCCTGACTCTGGACGCCGGATTTCTCTATTGAGAGCCGGCCACCAAGACCAGGAAGGCTGCCTGCACCAAGGTTTCGTCCTAGATTTAAAAACATTCTTTTCCCTGAAGACCTCTGAGCGGGGACTGAAAAGAATTGCAACAAGGCCCTTGGTGTCAGACAGAATTAATACGACTCATCCCTCCAGCTGGGTCTCGGCAGGACACTCGACACCCAGACCACATCCACTCGACTCCTTTCCCGGGGACTGGGTGTCAAGGCTGCGAGCTTGGTTAAGCTCCAAGGAGGACTGGCAATAGAATTCGAGTTGAGGGGTTTTTTGTGTGTGGTTGCGGGGGCAGTTCTTTTTCTACCTTCTTTTCACCTGTAAGTAGAGTCCAATCAACTGCTCAAACACGCATTTTTTCCAGGGCTGAAAAAGTACATACAAACCAGGACTCGGGGGAGACTGGACACACAGAGGCTCCATTAAAGCCAGTGAAGGAGACCGAGCTTGGCAAACAGGAATTTCTACTTCAGTTCCAGCAGCCTCGGGTGGTGAAGGCATGTAACAAAGATCAGGCAGAGTGAGAAATGGTCTTATTGGACAGTCATCCTAGGTTTCCTGAGCATTTATTATGTGCCGACGCCATGCTGGGCAATGAAAAACAATTCGGGGCAAAGACTGAGAGGCCGTTTGAAGGCAGTCAGGCCCTTGGAATGATGGACCGTTATTCTCCGAGCCTGTCTGAGGGCTGGTCAAATCTTTCACCTTCCAAATAAAGAAAACGAGGTACAGAGACAATGAATTAAATGTAGCCTTTCCAAAAAATAATAAGTCTGTGCCTGTTTCTACATCACAGGAGTACTGTGTCTGGAAACCCCTGATTTCATCTGGGTTCAAATCAGCCATGGCACTGTCTTAGTCAGCTGGGGCTGCTGTAACAAATACATCAGAGGCTGGGTGTCCTAAACAACAAACACTCATTTCTCACAGTTGTGGAGGCTATAGATTCTGTGTCTGGTGAGGGCTGCTTCCTGGTTTGCAGATGGTGCCTTCCTGCTGTGTCCTCACATTACAGAAGGGACTAGAAAGTGCTCCGGGGTCTCTTTATAAGGACACTAATTCCATCATGAGGGCTCCACCCTCATGACCTCATCACCTCCCAAAGGCCCCACCTCCTGCTACCATCACACTGCGGGGTTAGGATCTCAACAGATGGATTTTGGGAGGACACAAACATTCAGTCTATAACATGGACCAAGCAACATGGCCTGAGGATCCCAATGGTAGACAGAAGGGGCTCTCCTCATTCTTTGTGGGTGTAGCATAGAAGTCTGGGGTCCTGCAATATCTTTTTCTACATCAAGCTAATAGAGACCTGCTATCTAATTTTTTTCACACTTATACACTTTTCCCCAGAGGAAAACCTCTTTCCTTACTACTAAATAATAAAACTTACATTTTTAAATATCTCCCCTTTGTCCAACACTGTACCAAATGTTTTATATTTAACTCTCACAACACCTCTAAGAGATTGGCATCCCATCTTGTGGATGAGGGCACGGAGGCTCAGAGAGATTAAATCACCTGCCAAAAGCCACATAGCTGGCCATGATCCAGTCAACTCCCAAGCCCATGTATGCCCCTTCCAGCATTAGCAAAACTCTTATAGATTTACTGCACACAAGTGGGCTGTCATGACCTCTTCCACGGCGGTGGGAGCAGATGGAAGAGATGAACAGACTCTACTCCGCCAACATTTCTCTGGCCAAGGCTGCTCTCGGAGACAGGGCCGGGGAGCAAGTGCTGTTCCCTCCTATGGACAGGAGGGCGGGCAGCTGTTTCCAGCAGGGGCTGTGATGGGGTGGCGCCAGGCCCCTCTGGCTGCCATGCACAAAGGTGGCTCAGGCCATGGGGCTCTAAGGGACCCTGAGACGGAGGAATGATTGCTGTGGCAGCAGCAGCCACTGCCCCTGGAATGTCACAGGCTCCTTGCAAATGCCTGGATTCAGGTTCAGATGGGAACAGAAATGAGACACCTGAGTTGATCCCTGCATGCCTCCACCAGGGTGCATCTGGTCAGTCAGTGAGCTTACTTCATAAGGTTCTGAAGGAATGAAATGGAGCAGCACCTAGAATAACACAAGGCTCTAAATGACAGTGTGACATGTTCATTAGTGTGAATACAACTGCACTCCCACTGGTCAGGGTTCCACCTCTTCCCCATCAGACACAGACCTCCAGGGGCTTCAATTCTTGGCCAAAAGTATAAGAGCCGGGATCTTTGTGTAAGACATGACTAAAGTATATCCAACAAACTAATCACACACCATCCTTACTGAGAGAGAGAGAGAGGATAAAAAGAATAGAGTTGGAGGCGTGGGGGAATTCCTGGGAAAGAGTGACGGGGGGTTTTCTGAGGATGGGCCCCTGTCTCTTGGTGTGGGAATTCCCAGATAAGTTCAGGGATATTAGAGGAAAGTTTCCTTGTGGCTTTGGAACCTCATAGTGGCAAAAGCTGGAAGGACTTTGAGGGAAGTGTCCATGAAAACTTGAAGAGCCTTGAAAAACTGTTTATAGAAGCATGACTGTCTTTGAGGTGGCCTCAGGTAAGGGATTAAAGAAAAGGGAAACATCTTACTGGAAATGGTTATGTAGTAGAGACAGAAACTTCACCAGCACTGTCGCCTTATAAGGAAGATAGAAAACGTACCTTATGCGTGGGGTGGTCTAGCAAAGGAGATGGTCCAAGCAGGGTACTGAAGAGTGATTTCTTCTTGCTGCTTCTGGTAAAAAGTGAGACAAGAGAAATGAGCTAAAGGCAGGACTGTTCAACAAAAGAGAGGCAGCACTTCCTGGTTTTGAAAATTCTCACCTTCTCCAGATGGCAAATGATGTTAAATTTAAAGGGCTCTTAGGTAAAAATCAAGTACAGGGCACCATCAGGAAAATCTGGTGTAAAGATGAACCCAAGAGTGTGACTGTGTCTTAGT
Source organism: Physeter macrocephalus (assembly GCF_002837175.3). Lineage (NCBI taxonomy): Eukaryota > Metazoa > Chordata > Mammalia > Artiodactyla > Physeteridae > Physeter > Physeter macrocephalus. The sequence continues at coordinate 26,116,132 of NC_041224.1, read as the reverse complement.
CGGCTTGGGCTGCCATACAAATAACAAATCCCACAGACTGAGCACTTCAACAACCCTGTCCTTTCAGGGCATATATTGGAGCTATTTGCAGGTGAAGCTTTTTTTTTTTTTCTAATGGAGTGAGCCCCCCCCACCCACAGTGAGATTCACAGGTCATCCACAAGGTTTTTAAGAGAGTTATATTGGAAGAAGCATTGACAGCTTGAGCTGAAAGGGACAGACAGCACAAACTGAAAAGATGTCTTTGGACCCTGAAACTTGTACAAGGCAGAAGCAGGCTAAGAAAACTACACAAATACAGGAAAAGGAAGGATGACTCAGAGGGTAAAACCAAAAGCCCACAGAGTAAATCCAAAAGCTGTGGAAAATTATTCCCAGGAAAGGTCAATTGGTACCCTACTGGATTGCAGGATTGCTATGAACCAGTGGCTTCAGTGCATCCCCAATTTCCAACTCTGTTGAACAGGAGGGTCTTCAGTAATTATGCTATGCTTGTCCTATTATTGCAGATAACTTGTCTCTCTAGTCCACAAATTTCAGACCTGGCTTTGAGGATTCAAGGAACTACACCTAAGGAGCCTCAAGAACATCTGGACCTAATTTGGATAATGAAATTCTGGACTTCACACTGATACTCTACTGTATTGGGGGCCTTGGGAGAGGTTAAGCACATTTTGTGTGTGGGTAGGACGTGAATCACTGGGGCACAGAGGGAGGATGTTGGTAGCCAGCCTCCAAGACTGCCCCCAATGATCCCCATCCTCCAGTACTCTTGCCCTTGTGTCACCTCTTCCCACAATGAATAGGACTGACTAATGTGACCAATAGGATGTAACTTCTAGGTCTTAGCAGACGTTGTGACTTTCCCCTATTCTCTCCTGGATCACTTGCTCTGGGGGAAGCCAGTTGCCATGTCATGAGGAAACTCACGCAGGTGTGTGGCGAGGTCCCCATGGTGAGGACTGAGGCCTCCTGCCAATAGTGACCATTGGCTTGTCACCCACATAAGTGAGTCATCTTGGGGAGCAGAGCCACCTGGGCTCCTACAGTTGGCTGCAGTCCTGGCTGATTGCAATCTCATGAAAGAACCCAAGCTAGATCATTCTACTAAAATGCTCTTGAATTCCCAACCCACAGAGACTATGTAACATAACAAATGTTTATTATTTGTTTAAGCCACTAAGATTTGGGATAATTTGTTACCCAGCAATAGATAACTATTACAGGATTGAAATGAGCACGTCAAATACTTCATTCGATTCATTTAATGAATGATGGAAATATTAATATAGTTCTAGGAACACTTGGGGAACTTGATATTTATAGCAATTTCATAAAGGACTGTTCGAACTTGAGTGCTAGGTTAATACAAAATAGTACAAAACTGGTTAATGCCCTAGGGAATAATAAATTGAAACCTTTGGGGTTATCTTTTTTGAGTTAACACTGAAATGACATGCCATCACCTTTTGCCTCATTTTCAAGTTTTAAATACTTTTTCTTAACAAGCAGATGTGATCCAGGAACTGAGAAAGGGAACTCCCACTTGACTGACTGCTTCTAAGGAAAGGGGGTCCCGGTAGCTGCTGCCACCCCAGCTGAGACTGCATGTGCAATGTGGCCTCCCTCACGTCTGCTCAGAGGGGACAGAAATGAATGGGTAAAGAGGGCAGATATGGCCGGAGTGGAGCATGGGCTCAGAGAGCTCCCAAGGGTAAACAGCATGGGACTATATATAGACTTGTCTCAGAGCAGCTTTGGCAGGGTAGGTAGGAAGGACAGGTAGAGAGGGAAGGGGAGAAACAGGATGCCCAAATAGAATCCCAGTCCCTAACTAAGGTTTGGGGGGGTTTGTTTGTTTTGTTACCTTTTAAAAATCATCTTAAATATGTAAGCAGTATTTACCTAGTAAAAAGAAGAAATTTGAATTCACCTTTGGGACAGACTGATTCTTTGTTTTGGAAAGAACTATTAAGTGAACATTTGATTATGAAATATAAAGCAAATATCATGCTTCTTGTTGAGTCTGTTGGCCTGAATGCGCGTGTTTGAGGCTGAGAAGCTCCATATTCTGTGCGGAGTAAATGGCAGAAACAGAATTGTTCCTGAAAAAAAAAGTAATTGGTGGGCTAGGGGCTAAGGAATGGGTTTGCAGTGGCTGTACCTGCAGCCTGCAGGTGGCACATCTGCAGGAGGCCAGGCTGGGTTGGAGAATTCTATCATAAAGGAGAGAAGCAAGTCCAGAGCAGGGACCTGGGTAGCTTGCTGTCCCTGTCAGCCTTTGGGAACGCTGTTGGCCATGTTTGTTTTTTAAGGCTCACGTTGGAAAATCATGTTCTAATGGACCTTCTTGTCAGGTACCAGAAGGCAAGGGAGCATTCCTGAGGCTAAGGGTGGGGGCGGGTTTTTCTCTCAAACACAAGGGCCATTTCTGTTGTCAGTCATCCTGGGGAGAGGCTGCTCTTGAGACAGGAAGTGAGGATTAGGGAGGCTGGCCTCTGAATGCAGAGACGGGACATGCACAAAGCCCTCCCAAGGGGGGAAGTGGCCCCTCCTCCCCATGAGGGTCACCTGGCAGCAGGTGTGGGGGGAGCTCTGTGAAGGACCCCCAGGACAGACCCACATAGAAGCTCTAAGGGAAGTCCCATCCAGTAGGGTTACCTGTTACCTGTGCTGCTCCTCCTTCCCCTTCTCTCCCTCACGCTCGTCAACACAGTCTGGTTCCTGTTGTGACCTCAGAATGTAAGGGAAAAGCCTGTTCTGTACCTGAAGCGCAGGGCTGAGTGCCAAAGCTAGCGTGTTGGTGAGGGTAGCAGCCTGACAGGGAGGGACGGTGGCCCAGCTCAGTGACAGAGCATGAATAAGACACCACAATGCCAAATGTGGACGCTGGAGACATCTCAGGATGGAGGGGCTGGACAGGGAAGGGACCCAGATTAACAATCCACAAATTCACAAGTAGCTGTGAAATTCACAGCAAGATGAAGTGTGGCTTAACTGGTGATCACAGACCGGTGAGACCTGGCCATGCGGGCTATTGATGAATGAGACAGAGGATGGATGATGGTAGACAGGCAGGCAGGTAGAGAGACAGGTATAGGATGGATGGATGGATGGATGGATGGATGGATGGATGGATGGATGGATGGATGGACGGATGGATGGATGGACGGATGGACGGATGGACAGACGGATGGATGGATGGACGGATGGGTGGACAGATGGATGGACGGATGGACGGATGGATGGACAGATGGATGGATGGATGGATGGACGGACAGATGGACGGATGGGTGGACAGATGGATGGATGGATGGATGGATGGACGGATGGATGGACAGACGGATGGATGGATGGATGGACAGACTGATAGGCAGGCAGCTGGAAGACAGACAGACAGCTGATGTATAGATAGATGGAGATATAGGTATAGAATGGATGGTGAAGGAGTTCAGAGGATGTCACCCCAAAATATGCCACTCAGGCATACTGATTCTTTTGAATTAAAGGCACTTGAGAAATAGCAGGTATAACAAGGGCTCTCTAACTCCCCTTTTTCTTCCTGAAAGCAGGAGATAAACTCCCCTGTGAAAGGTGTCCTCCCTGTACCGGGAGAAAGGAAGATATTCTTATCACCAGAGATGGGGAATCTGAGGCCGAGAGATCTGTACAAGCAAACCCTGTTCAGCCAACCCTTATCTTACTTCACCATTTACCACCTCTGGCCCAAACCCGTGTCTTGTCCATTCTTCACAAATGGATTGTTTCTTTGTCTAAAAGGTATAAAAGCTTTCTGCTCTGGTTGCTTCTTCAGGTCTTCATTCTCTTATGAAGACTCCAATGTACACGTAACAGTTTACTAAAACGTGTATGCCTTTCTCCTGTTCATCTGTCTTTGTCCACTTAATTCTTAGACCCAACTGGAGACCTAAAGAGAGTAGAGGAGAATTTGTCCTCCCTTACAGTGGATAGACAGAAAATGATGGATAGATAAATAGATAGACAGATACAGGTATAGGGTGGATGGATGGATGGATGGATAGATGACAGATAGAAAACTGCAGAGGAAACATTTATTTTTATTATCTTCCTAAAATGTGGACAAGCACAAAGAAAGGACATGAAAGTATAAGTGAACAGGAACTCCAGAATACAAATTACTTACTTTTGCTTGTCACACTCCGAGAGGAGTTTTAGAAGCAAAATTCAACGGTTCCCAATTTCCCCTTTTCTAGATTATCTGTGATGGATACTTTTCTCAGCAGTTTCACCCGACACCAACCAGGAGATGGAAACTCAACAGAAAATAGAACTCTAAGAGCCAGAGCTGGCCCGTTTCTGTCCCCTCCGACATACGGAAGAACATAAGGAACGGAGGAGGCTGTCCAGATGGGCGGAGGGGGAGGCTGGTCCCTGCAAGCTTCTCCTGAGCCCCCCACCCAGCCGTGTGGGGCCTTCTGGGTGGCTTCTTTGTCCCTACGTTTCTCATACCCAAAGGGAAGGGCATGATATTCTGCCTGCTTCCCTAGTGTGTGTCAAGCAGCTCAAACAGCTATTTGAAAGAATGCGGCTATTTGGGGATAAAAAAAAACTCTATGCAGGGCCAACTACTGTCGCTCCAAACAGGACTGGGTCCCAGGAAACACGAGAGGCAAATCAGTTCTGCTGGGGAGCAGGAGAAGGCTTTTGTGATCCAAATGGAACCCAGTGGGCCGTTAAGAGTTCTAATCCTCTGTGAAAGGCCCCAGGGGAAAGTGCAGTCATATGCATATTTTTCTCTACAGAAAGCTGATTATCTACCATTTCCTGGAAACAAAGAAAAATTACTTGTAATTATTCTAGACTGAAAAAACAGCGACTTCTGGAAGTTTTCCACCTCCCCTCCTACAATGCCCGTTAATAGATATGAGGAGGAAATAATACCGTGTGGATTCAGGGTAACTCGATAGATCAGAGCATGAGTCACGTCTTAAGGGGAGGTGGGCGAGAAGGATCTACCTTTAAAGAACTCCAATTAAAGTAATTACCACTGTTACCAAAATTACTGTTTTTAAAAGACTGAAGTCCTCTACTGGAGAAGCAACACTTCAGAAAGCTGTGGGGAAGAAAACCCCACATGACCAGCACTATTAGGGAGAGCAAAAGGCAAGCATTGTTGAAACCCAGTTACTTAAATCCTCCTATGCCTCCATTCCTCGGTGGGAAGTCACCATTCCTGAAAGCCTGTCATACTTTTTAAGTTTTCAAAGAGCTGTCAGCAATATTCCAAGGGTGGGAGGTGAGCACTGCTGACTGTGGTGGGCGGGTCAGGCAGAGATGGCTGTTGCCTTCCTTCTCCTCCTGACAAGGTGGCATCCTGGGGCTTCTCGTTCTGGAGCAAGGAGTGGATGGACCACTGCGGGGGTATGAGATTCCGCATCAGACTATAAAATCACAGGTGCACGAAGAAATGACAACAGGCAGGGCTGGCTGCCCTACAGGGGTAGGGGATGCTGGAAGGTAGTCTGGAGTCCATCTGGGTAACCTTTGTGCTCGTGGCCTGATGCTAGACAAATCTGATGGGGGGTTTGATGTTGGTGGGGACGCTCTCAAATGATGAGGAGAAGGACTGTGTTTTTTTTTTTTAATTTTCAGTGTGCTGCAGATGGGTATTTTTTGTAAAGTATCCTAAAAAATTAATGACTCGAACGTGAAATACCAAACAAAGAAATACAAAATATAAGCCCCACTACTTTGGTATTAGGTTCAACAGACATAAAAATTAATCTGTCCGATTGCCAGAAAACTTTCTAAAAGCTTACTCTCAATTTCTGTACTTACCCCACTGGAGACCATCAGGCCAAAGGCTGCACTCCAAGTAGCTCTGATCTAGGACAGTGTATCCCAAAGTTGTTGCTGGAAAACTAAGTCACCCAAGGTGATCATGGGAACATGGTTCCGATGGTCACATAAGAGGTGAAAATGCTACCTGTCATTCTGGACATTCACAAGGCGTGAAGGCATATTACAGGCTCCGAGAAATCCTGTTTCAAAAAAAGGAAAAAACTACTTTTATTGAGCCTAGTTTTCCAAATTTATTTGCTCACTTTCTCTTTGTCTCCTTTTTAAGTTTGTTTACTTATGAATTCATTTTTTGCATCATATGTGCAACATTTGCCAAATTACATTCCACCATCACACACTAAGAGATGTGGGTCTGGGGTCTGCCCCCACGGGAATCTGCCCAGCCCGAGACACAAGAAATTAGTCATAATGCTGGACCCCAAAGTGGAAAGTACCCCAGCCTCAGCGAGCCTCTGCCAGCCAGTGGGCCCCGCGGTAGTAATGCCTGGACCCCGCTGTAGACGGCGCCAAATGCTCCAATGAATTGCTTCCGGTGAAACTCAGGTTCCTCTTTAATTGTTTAGCTGCAGCAACAGATAAGAACTCCAGCTATTGGCACTACTCCATTTTGGCAACTGCCTCACACGTTGGGACACGGTGGCCTTTAGCGAAAGTCTGTGCATGGAATAAACTCAATCAAGTGTAAGGAGACTACAGGTTATCCTGGGAACTCCAGGGTACCAGCTATAGTGACACTGTTTATCCTTCCCTGGGCTCACTCAAGCTAGGCTCAGAATGGGCTTTCCTAATTGGCTGGCATCAGGCAACCATCCCACAGTGCAATCAATGTCTTTGCAGGAGGCTTTCAAACACCTCTTGGAAGTACGTTTGAACTCACTAAGACTCCCAATTCCCCTCTAACAAAACAATTATCTACAGTCCGACTTCTGCACATAGAACCCCAGGTGCCTTCACACTGGGGTCAGTAGCATGAGAGGTCTGGTTTTGCCAGGACCGGTGTCACTACTGGCTTTAATAGTCATGGAGGCAGCTGGCCGATCTAGTTGGTCCAGAATGTTGCTATCTCTCAAAGACGTGGAATTTTCTGCTGTTGCATCAAATCAAAAGCACAGCAAAGTCAAGGTCACTTCCTTACCTACTACTCAATCTCCTTACTGTTTTCTGCCTTACTGTTTCCTTTCCTTACTGTCTCCTAGCTCTATTCTGTATCCCTGTGGCATGAACTACTTTACAATCTACTCGGATATATACCATCCTGAGTCACAGAAAAAAAGTATTTCCAGGCCTGGGGGTTTTCCTGGTAATGACATCGACACAGTATTTAGTCTCAGAAAATGTAGCCACTTGCCTGCACGCCACGCTATCCCTCACACGTCTGACACTAATCGCCAACCACCGCAGGCACCAAGAAACTTTCCACTGAACGCCTCTTGTATAATTAGGAGGGTATAATTATGAGGTCCCCAGACCATGTCACAGGCTTCTGTGTGGTTATAAATCATGCCAGCAAATCCTTGGATTTACCTCCCAGAAAAAGGTGGAGTCTACTTCATGTCCCGTGAACAAGGGTCAACTGTGGGCACTAGCTTCTGCAGCAAAGAGGAGGGTGTCTGTCCCCCGAGCTTCCTCCTGGTTGTTTCTCTCTCTGGGGACACGTGGCTTTGGAACCCTGAGGTGTCACATAGGAAGTATCACTGTCGCGAAGACACCACGCTGGAAAGACCCTGAGTGGAGACCCCAGAGAGAGAAAAATGCCGGAGGCCAGGGCACTCCACCTACTCCAGCTCAGAAGCCACACGGGGGAGGGAAGAGCCTCTGAGATGTCTCTGGCTGCTCCTGAATTGTGAGAGATCATAAATCATCATGGCTGTTAGAAGTCCCTCAGTTTGGGGTGATTGGTTACTCAGCAAAGAGATAACTAACATACTTCTTAAATGGGTTACAATTGGCGCTCCTCCCACTTCTCTTTTTTTCAGCACACACTGCTGACCTCTTTAGGACTCTCCCAGCTGGTAAGCCTCTCCCAGCTGGTAAGGCGCTCCCAGCTAGTAAGGCTCCCAGCTAGTAAGACTCTCCCAGCTAGTAAGGCTCCCAGCTAGTAAGACTCTCCCAGCTGGTAAGAATGTCCCAGCTGGTAAGGCTCCCAGCTGGTAAGGCTCCCAGCTGGTAAGGAACAGCAAAGCACACCTGGTCTCACAGATAGGCTTGAGCTGCCCCCCTCCCCCTCCCCTCCCCCCGCCCCACTCACACCTTGCTTTATGCTGCTCACCTCAGATGCTGACTCATGTTTTCACGTTTCTTTTTTTTTCTTTTTTGCGGTACGCGGGCCTCTCACTGCTGTGGCCTCTCCCGTCGCGGAGCACAGGTTCCGGACGCGCAGGCTCAGCGGCCATGGCTCACGGGCCCAGCCGCTCCGCGGCACGTGGGATCCTCCCGGACCGGGGCACGAACCCGTGTCCCCTGCATCGGCAGGCGGGCTCTCAACCACTGAGCCACCCGGGAAGCCCTCACGTTTCTATTTTTGATGCTTCTAGTTATGAAGTTGCTCACCTTGAACACCCCGTGACCCTGGTTTTCAAGCTCACTCTGCCACGCACCCACCACACGCCCAGTAGGTGGATGTACCCCATCCCTGGGTCCCGTTCCCCTGGCTTCGCCCCTCACAGGCGAGGAGCATGGTCCGTCCAGCCTGTGGCCGGCGCCTACGGGTTCCGCAAGCTCACTCGCTCACTCACTCAGTGTTTACACGGCATCCATGAGGCTCCAGGAGCAGAACAAAGCTGATAATCTCTCGCCGTGCACTGGGACCGAGGAGAAGACTCACGTCTTCATTAACAGCGTGGCGAGCCAATACCAACCACGGCTGTGCGGTTAAGACAGAGCCATTGGACAGGAAAGATCTATGCTGCTGCTGCGGGAGGTCTTGTCAGGCTGTGAATGGGCACAGCTACCCACTGTCTTATCTCTAAAATGGAGACGGTAAGAGGATGTAAGGATGAAATGGGACAATGTCTGTAAGATGCTTTGCCCAGTGCCTGACACGTAGGAAGAGCTCAGCAAACGTAGGCTCTTCTTAGTCTCATTCCATATTATCTCAAGTTTAATATGCCCAGTGCAGAGGCCCTCACATTCCCCCTGGTCTTCTCACATGTTCCCCATCCCAGTTCATGGTACATTATCCTTTGAGCTACTCAGCCGAAAAGAAACCCCAAACACCTGCCGTCATTCCGTCTCCTTTCCTTCACTCACATCCCACACCCAACCCAATGGCAAGGTTTTTCGGTTTTGTCTTTAAAATACATTCAGAATCGGGGCTTCCCTGGTGGCGCAGTGGTTGCGCGTCCGCCTGCCGATGCAGGGGAACCGGGTTCGCGCCCCGGTCTGGGAGGATCCCACATGCCGCCGAGCGGCTGGGCCCGTGAGCCGTGGCCGCTGGGCCTGCGCGTCCGGAGCCTGTGCTCCGCAACGGGAGAGGCCACAGCAGAGGGAGGCCCGCATACCACAAAATAAATAAATATAACCCTATGTTAATGGGTGATAACAGTTGATAAAAAAATAAATAAATAAAAAATAAAATAAAATACATTCAGAATCGACCACTTCTCACCCCTCACTGCTCTGCCCCTGTCCAAGTTCTCATCGCCACCCCCCTTTGTTTACAGCTGAGAGGTGCCACCCGCCCTCCGCACACCCTGACCCGCTCCTTCACCAGCAGCCAGGAGAAATCCTGCAGTAATTTCCCATCTTTCTAACGACCTTGTGATCTCATGATCTGGCCCCAGATCTTCTCTCCTGTCGATTTCTCGGCCCCTCACACATTCTTGGCTTGAGCTTCACCAGCCCTCCTGTTCTTCCTCACGTACACCAGCCACTCCTGCCTCAGGACATTTGCACTCGCTATTCCTTCCGTCTGAAAGGCTTTCCTCCAAAGACCTTAAATGTCTGCCTCCCTCAGCTCCTTTCAGTCTGTTCTCAAAGGTCAACTTTTCCAGGGGGGGGTCTTCGCTGACCATCCTGATTAAAATCACAACCCCTCCCAGCACTCTCCTCCTCTCCATGCTTTGTTTCCCCACCAGCTACCTGGCTTGTGTGTTGGCTTTGCCTCGCTGTTTCTCCCACTGGAATGTGAGCCCCACGAGGGTGTGGGTTGTTCACTGCTCTATTCCCAGTGCCCAGAAAGAGTGCCCAATACACAGCAGACACGCAGTAATTGTTCACCGAAGGGAGGGAGGGAAGGAAAAAAGGAAGGGGATACAGTGCACTACTTCTTTGCCTCAAACGACCTAGAAAAACAAATCCAGGCTGATCAAGTGCAAAGCCTTGCTTGGGTTCTAAACTAGAATGGAGAGTCCTTTGCACTTCCTCGGCAGGGAAGGGAAGTATGGCAGCCCCTTGGATACCTGTCCCTTCGTCCCTCCATCTTCCATTTAGTGCCGGTACAGACGAGTCCCCGTTAGTTCACGGCCCCCAATGCTGCTGATCTTAAGCATCCTCCCCGCTGTATATGGGGGCAGAGGTAACTCCTTTGGGTAAAAGTGTTTGCCCAAGGTAAAGAGCAGAGCAGGGCTCGAGGTCAAGTCTTCTGGGATGCTAGTTCTTAGGGAGGCCCCTTGGCCTTATGGAGGTCAGTGACAGGTCCCCGAGTTAATTCACTCCCATGCTCGCTCACAGAGGGGTAAACATGGATGGTGCACATTTCCTGGCTGGGTCAACAGCTTGACAGAATAGAAAGCGTGTTGAGCTGGGGGGGTCACGGATACGGGCTTTAGTCCAGGCTCTGCTATCAACCAGGTCCAGAAGCTCCATGACCTGAAGGAGACCAGTCACAGCTGCCACAACCCCATGAAATAAGTCACTGCTCACCTTCTCAGGAGGACACCGTCCAGATGTCTCCATGAGGCCCCCAACATGTTTGGGACAAGAGCCTTACAAGTAATTGGTGGGAGGGAAGCAGGAGAACAGGACATTTGGTGGTGACACCCTTGCTTCGTATACAATAGCTTTTTCCTTCTTGACTTGTTTTCACTCATTCATTCAACAAGTGCTTACTGAACGTCCATCCAGGCAACAAAGGCACCTCTACAAAAGCTCTTACCTTCCGCGGGGACCTCATTTCCTGGGTCTCTGACTCCATTTTTTTCCTTCTCTCTGAGCTCTAACCCTCATGCCGCTCCCTGGAGTGAAGCCTAGGACCTCTTGGGCAAGAAAGGTGTTGGCTCCCGTGCCAAATGCTCAACAAGGGTGTTCTCTCTGGGGAAGTGACAGGCCTCCAAAGGCCCAGATGACATCTGCTGCAGACTCCACAGTCTGTAACCCCATCGCATGACAAATGGGTTGGGTGACCTGTCTCAGTGTGGACTTCAAAACATGCTTTAGAAGGAAGCAGCGGGTGGGAGGAGGCAGGAGAGCAGACACTAAAGACTTGCTGGAAACAAACGTGGCAGGAGCTCTGGGTTCTGCAGGGACGGGGCTGTCAGTTGCCATCGACCACATGGCAGGAGGCCCAGGCATAGCAGGTGGCAGAGACACAGCCTTAATCAATAGCTTCTGTAAGGAATTAGGTGGGCTCTAACTTCCAACCTACAGCTTGGCTTAGCTGAACTGCATTGTCTTCCCTCTCCAGAGTAATATACACAGAAGTGAACGAGCGTGGGTGTCATCCACCCAGGACCTGCGGCTAAGTGGCCTGTCTGTGCACACAGTAGGAAGAAAAACGATGTGCTAAGGAGAACAAGTCCACAGGCACCTCCTCCGCTTGCTGGAAGCTGCTCCAGGAGATCCCCGAAGGCAGCATTTACCCTTTTCCCTCGAGAACTTGCTGAACTGCCTTCTGGAGACGAGAAGGACCATCTCCAACAGCCAGATGAGAGCCTTCTGAGGGTCTAGACCTGTGAGATAACTGAGGTCTGCAAAGACGTGGAAAAGCAGACACCCCACTCTCTCGTGTATGCCCATGAGCTCCCGAGGCAAACGGCTTGTGCTTATGCCAGGCAGCAGCCTCCGGCCCCCTGGCGTGGGAGTGACGGAGCCTGGCAACCTGAGCTTCTCCCCGACGGCTCTCCAGGGGCGTCTGGTCTGGATCCTCGTCACTCACAGCGTGCTCCCCAGTCTAGCAGCACTGGCATCGCCCAGGAGCTTAAAAGGAACAGAGATCCTGAAACCCACGGAACCAAATCTGCATTTTAACAAGCTCCCCAGGCGATTTCCACACACATGGAAGTTTAGGAACCGGTGACCCAGGTAATGGAAGGTACAGCCCAACCTCCAGTTGAAACTCACCCTTTCCTCAAAAGTTCTGCGCAACTTAGAACCGTAAGAAGAGTGAGGCCTCTGAAAAATCTAGGCCACTGGGTAGAGACCCATAACTGGGATCTGACACCTTTATTGAAATATAAATGTGATGTTGAGGCTCTCAAGAGAAGCGATACCAGGTGGGAAGAGTCCTCGGTACGGGAGGGGGACAAAGCAACAGGAAGGGTGTGAGGGACATAAAGGCAAACCAGGCTTGGTAATTCTGCCGACAGCCCAGTGGGCGACTTCCTTCGTGGACTCCGTGGAAGACGGTGTCCCCGCTGCAGGGCCGGGCACCATGGAGCCTGGAACACTGACTAAGCTACTGAAACCCGCCACCCGCGAAGCTGAGTCCAGCTGTACCTCTTCAGCGAGTTTCGGCCAGCAAAGCCCCTTCCTGACTTTTACGCTGACATCCAACTTCATGACTTCCAAACCCACCACTGCCTGAGTCAATTCTAGAGGCCCTGGGGCCCCAGAAAGCACATTCGGAAGAACCCTGCTGAAAGGAAGTTCACGGTGTATGTTACAGGCAGCCTTGAAAGCCAGGCTGAATGACGGATATTTCATCTGATGGCCTCTGGGAGCCACCGAAGGTTTTTAAAGCAGGAAAAGGACATAATCCAAGCTGGGCTTTAATGGTACGATTTGAGATGGTGTCTCTGAGTAGAAGGTTACTGCAGGAATCCAGCAAGTGTTACTGAAGACTTCAACTAGGAATTTTTGTTTTTTAACTGGATGTGTAGTGAACGAAACATGACTTTATTCTGATAAACACTTCTGGGCACACAGCAGACATTCGGTAACACTGTGGGATTCAGGGACCTCACTACACAGGCCAGTCTACGCAGTGATGCAGGGAAGACTTCAGATTCGTTGGGCTCTCTCACTCATATTGCCATTTCTTGAATATCTGCGCCAGGGTTGGTTGGTTGGTTGTTCAGGTAACTGGGCTTCATCCTCCTCTCGCTCTCAGGCTGAGGGAGGGCTGTCCGGCCGATGGCAGGGGTCACCGCGGCGCCCACCTTCCTCCTTTGGATTCGTCTTCCATCTGCTTTGGGCTGGATCAGCAGCAGGGAAAGGTGAGGTCTGGCCCCTGCCCAGCGGTGAGACCTTGGGCGAGTCGTCCCCGGACAACTCTGGGCTTGTTTCTCCATCTGGAAACTGTTCATCACGCGATGCGGGGAGCTTCAGGAATTGCCTGGCCCGAGTCCACCGGGTGTGGTCTGTCGTCCTGAGAGTTTCCCCAAGAGCACAGCGTTCCAGCTCTACCACTCTACGTGCAGGACATTGGCTTGGTTAGTTAGCCCGGTTCCTTCGGGCCTCCCGTCCTCGGGTGAAGCTGCCAGGTGACTGGATCCTGGGTGGGTTAAGCTGTCCCTGCTTCCCTCCAACGCACTTCATCATAAAAGAACATCTGGTTTTCTTTGCATGGGTCTTAATTTCTTGTATCAGTTTCAATTAGGTTCTAGTTTTCCCTGCTTCTCTCAGCTTATCTCGGGCCTAACTCAGATCCCAGTGGGTTTTTTTTTTTTTTTTAGGCACTGTACAGATATCCCTTCTTGGGACTCGATTAAACTCACACACTCCATCTGGTGTTACAAGAGCTGTTTCAAGCCTGGATTCCTTCTCTGAGGTTATTTGCCAACAACCCATCCATAAATTAATAGTTACGGTATGTTTATTAGTTTCCAGACTTCTAACAGTATATTGATCCTGGGCAGAAGCTTAGCATCTCGTATAGCTAAAGAATTTAATTTTCTACAAACCACGCAATCTAATTTTATCATCTGGTACTCAAACACGAATTCAGTGGCCTTTAAATGCTGATGTGTGCACCATGGCCGAGCCACTGATCGAGTTTCCACCAGTCTGCCGTGACAACGTGGGTGTTTAAAAAAAAGAAAGAAAATAAAGGTCAATATAGTGGATTTTTAAAAAGGCTAACTACATTCACTTTAACGGACTGTCCATTTTTCTGATTTATGCTCTTACTTTCTTCTTTTTCACCTGTGTAACAATATTCTTTAAAACATTTTCCTTTTGGGACTTCCCTGGTGGCGCAGTGATGAGACTTCTTGCTCCCAACACAGGAACTAGATCCCACATGCATGCCGCAACTAAGAGCTCGCACGCCACAACTAAGGAACCCGCCTGCCGCAACTAAGACCCAGCGCAACCAAAACAAATATTTTAAAAAATGTTTAAGATATTTTCCTTTTAATGAATACATTTGATAAAATAAAAATGGACAATTCTATGTACCTCAAATTTTGTAGAACATTTTACTGATCCATGAACTCCAAAAGATAGGCTATCCCAGGCGAATGGAACATCCAGCGATTTGAAAAAGAAGTCCAGGTTTAAAACCTCCTCACCTCTTTCTGGAATCAATAAACACCCGCCATTGTTTCTGATGGGGCCAGCGGGGAAGAGAAGACAGCTTCCCACACAGGCTTTGAAACAGAAGCAAGTCCAACATCGACTTACTCAGCCGGAAGAGACTAGCAGGGATTGGACTCCCCCTTGTTTCAAGGCCTTCATATTTCTGAGTTACCTGCCTTTCAAAAAAACTATTATTGCTTTTCAAACTGTCACTCACTGGGCATCATTTGACCTTTAGCTTCGATGTGAAAATAAACAAGTGCCCTTTCACCCCAGGCCACACTAGCCTCAGACAATCAGGGTGTGGCTTCCAGTAGTGCTCTGGGCTCGGGGCTCCTGGCCTGTGACCACCCGCTGCTTTTCAGGGCTGCCCCAGGGACCTCTCTGATTTCCTGCCCCTTCTTCTTCCGCCAACTCCCCAGCCGAAAGAACAGGAAGGGAAGGAGCAGGACGGCTTAAGGGGAGGGCATGGCAGTTTGAGGGCCTCTCCACGGAGGATGGGCACTTGCTGAGTTCCATTGCAAGCCCTGT
This sequence comes from Physeter macrocephalus, assembly GCF_002837175.3. Classification (NCBI taxonomy): domain Eukaryota; kingdom Metazoa; phylum Chordata; class Mammalia; order Artiodactyla; family Physeteridae; genus Physeter; species Physeter macrocephalus. Next base: position 26,101,081 of record NC_041224.1, on the reverse strand, counting down.
CAGCCTCATTCTTGGTTAAAGCCTTTCAACGGTGACCCAAGTGGGAAGTATCTGCCCGGCCTCCCTCTCACCTCCTATGCCTACCGACCTGGGACATCGCCCCATCTTTAGGGGTCTTTACCCCTCCTCACCACCCTGTCTTACTTCAACGTGGCTCGTTCTTACGTCCCGGGTGCCTGCCCATCAGTTCTAAAAGCTTCTTCAGAGTCTGTCTGTCCTCAAGGCTTCGAAGCTCGCGTACGTAGAACTTCCCTGGCCCTCCCAAACCTACGGTGAGTGACCCCCGACCCCACCCGATGCACGACCTTCAACACCACAATGCCGTCCGCTTCAAGGCTGGCCCCTGAAGGGCCAGAGGCAGAAGCTGGAAAGTCAACCAAGGGCTATGTGAATGCTGTTTGTAGCATGGTTCACTGGGCAATAAAGCAGACATCTTCCCATGTCAGTACATATCAGGCCATCTCCGTATTTTTAAAGGGTGAACAGTGTTAGTGTTCTTTTATATGGTTACACGCTCATTTAACCTATCCTCTGTTGATGGACATTCAGGCTATTTCCAGTTCTTCTTTATTACAAACAATGGTGAAACAGACATGCTTTTACATCCACACGTATTTCTGCTCTTGGAAGTGGTGCTGCCGTCTGGATAACACAGCGTGGGAAGTGGCACGTTTGGGGTGCATTTTCCTCCCACTAGCGGGGCACAGACATCCTTTTGGCCAACTGTGTGTCAATCATTGCTTCAATTTCAGTTTGTCTAATTAATGGAGATGGAGAAGATGTTTAATCGCTTTGTACTTACCTGTACCTTTTCTTTTACTATGCTTTGCCCATATTCCACTTGGGGGTACTTCACAAGTCTCAAGGGAAAAAACAAGCCCTTTAGATAGAAATGATATTAGCCCTTTCCCTATACAAATATTTCTATTCATCATTTAACGTTTATGGAGCATCTCTGTCCCAGGCACTGTATTACACATACATTACCTCAGTACATCTTCAGAGCGACCCTGCAGGGCAGGTCTCATTTTCCCTATTTTACTCAAGAGGCTGAGGTCCAGCAGGGTTAGTGGAAAAGCTAAGACTCATCTCCAAGTTTGCTGCAAGCCTGAGCTCTTTCCACACACCATTCAAACCCTCTTAGAAATGCCCTCACGTGATTTTAAGGTGTCTCCGGATAGTGACCGAAGAATGACATGGGAGCTAGAACAATAAAGATGTAGAGGTGGAAAGGGAGGGACGTCTCCTTTCTTCACAGTCAAAACACTTTGCTTGTTAAGAGAGGCAGGTCATTCATGGTTTCTCAACAAAGATTTCAAGCCCAAGGTTCTGGCTTCTTGCAGTTTATTCCTATACAATTGCATCACATGGTTCAGTTCTGAGGGACAGGTTATAGAATCATGAAATATTGGACTGTGTGTTTAATTTTTTTAAAAAATCCTAATTCCTAGGCCTCAGCCAGGGAGATTCTGACTTATTGGTCTGGTGGGGACTGAGCATCAGTATTTCTGGCAGCTTCTCGAGTGACTCTCGTTCGCAGCCCTGGTTGAGATCCGCTGTCCGAGGTCATCTCCACCACCCTGTCTAGCTTGAACACTCACGTTTTAGAGCTGAGAAAGTGAAGCCCAGAAAGGGAACGTGACTTGCCCAAGCTCACCTGCCGACAGTGGCAAGCTCAGACTGCAGCGCAGGTGTGCCGGCCTCCAGTCTACTCCAGCAAACTGCAGACGGCCAGGGCCATCGTCATCCGCCTTTCCAAAGGTGGTCCTGCGAATGGTATTATTCGTGGGTACAGACACGGTTGATAATGTACGACTGCCTTCACGTCAGCAACCTGAACGGTCTGTGCCATATTTGCTACTCTGCGTCCTCTGCTCCCAGGCTGTCCTGCGAGGGCCCCTCATCTCCCACGGCCGTGAGCCGGTTTCCTTGGCCCATTACCGCACCGACTTCGCTGCCCGTACAATTCAAGCCGCATCATTTCTCACGAGCATCACCTTCGTGCTTGTCATTATCACAGGGGCCCGAGCGCACTGGGTCCTCCTCCCTCCTGGGCCCGGCCACAGATGTGGGTCTTCATTTATGCGGGTAACAAAGAACGCCAGCCTTCCCCACACGACCGTCCACTCCGTGATGCCAGGGGCCATCTGGTCTTTGCTCACCACTGTTTTCCTAGCACCCGACATGGTACCTGCACAAAGCAGACAAGGAGGCCTGGGGTCAGGGCACCCTCCCCTTAGAGTTTGAGGCAGAGCCCTTTTCAGACTCTCCTTCCGACCTCCAGAGTTTGCAGATCAGAGAACCCAGGCCTGGGGAGGCTGAGTGACCTGCCTGGCGCCACACCAGGGATCTTGGCAGAGCTGACAGAGCTGACAGCCGCATTCAAGCCTGGGCTTTCTGGGAGCCACGGTTCATCGCTGACTGGTGTTTAGCTTTCAGAGCAGTGAGCCTCTCCACCGTCCGTGCACGGCGACTTCTAGATCACACCTCCTTAGTGCGCTGCACATGCCAGCAAAACTCAAAGAACTGCTCTCCAGAGTCAAGGATGTTCCTGGGCGGGATATGAGAGTTTTCTTGATGCAGCCTGTTTTATCTTCAGATTATGCTGATTTTCCTCCAAATTAAAGTGGAAAGTCTGAACTACAGAAAGGTTAATCATTGGTGTTTTAATCCCCATGAATATAGAACGCAACAAACTGGAATAAAACCACAGGCTGGTTGGTAGAGGTACTTGAGTGTTTGAATGGTCAGAACTACCCTCTAACTGGCATTATTTTCCCCATGTAAATCCACCCCTCCCAGCCCCTCTCTCCACCCACCCTTCTCTGGAGAGACTGACATCGCCACCCATGGGTGCCAACCTGGCCGTAGCTCTAGGAGGCGGCCGATGACGGCACCGACCCCCAAACTGTCAAACCCCAATCGTTTCTTCAGTCAAGGCAATGGGCCTTTCTGCTGCACTGAGGCCACCGACCACTTCCTCCTTCCTGGGATTCCCCGCCCCCTAGCCAGGGCCCCTCCTCTCCCATCGCCCTGTGCCATCCCTCCCCCCACGTGTCGTGTCGTGTCGTGTCGTGTCGTGTCGTGTCGTGTGTGCCTCTGTGCTGCTCACGAGACTCTCAGCTCCATGAAGTCAGGGTCCACACCCGCCTGGTCTCTAATGCCCAGCTCCGTGGGGTCGTGTGACGACAGGTAACATTCCACGTTACTACCGCGTGATGACGCTACGCTGGACACTTTGCACAAGTCAACTCATTTAATCCTCACAACTCCATGAAATAAGCGCTACAATCTCCATACTACAGAGGAGGAAATGGATCACATCAGGTCCCCGAGGACACGGATACTGTCGTCCTGCTACTTCACGATTTCCCAGAATCGACAACGTGGCCTCCATGGATGTCGACTTCAAACTCGAGTCAGTCTGACTCCGAAGCTCCGTCTTCAATCACCGGGCACCTGTGTACTGCAGAACCAGTCCAGGACTGTCCCTCTGAGTCCTTCACACCTCCTTCCCTGGGGCACCTCTTAACTGTCAGTGACCCACCCCCCCAGGCTCTCCCATCCTCAGCTCATCTTTTCCCGAGTCAGGTGCTCTCCTATGACTTGATCCTTACAGGCCGGCAAGTCCAAATCTCTCTGGAATTCCCGGCTGCCCATCAGATGGCACGATCTGTCCGTCCCCTATTCCTCAGATTCTACACGTCAAAAGAGAGGCCATTTCCTCACCAAGCCTACACCTGCTCCGTCTCCTGAATTCTTTTCATCAGATTGTGACCCCACTATCCACCCCCACCGCCCAACCTGGGAACTGAAGAAATCAACCTTGAGCCTCCTCTCCCCTCAACAGTACAGAATGATGTGTAAGCACACAGGCTCTCAAGAACACAATTCTATTCACAAGAGCAAGGAAAATAAAACACTTAGGAATACCTTTAACAAAAGAAGTGTTAAGACTAAAGCTACAAAACCTTGCTGAAATTAAAGATCAAAATGAATGAAAAATAAATTAAAAACCAAATGAAAAATAAATTAAAAATCAAAATTAAAGATCAAAATAAATAGTCTATGTTTACGGATCAAAAGACCTAACATTTTAAGATTCCCAAGTTGATCTGTACATTCAACAGGTTGTTGTTTTGGTTTGGTTTTTGAAGAAACTAACGAGCTGATCCTAAAATTTATATAGAAATGCAAAGGACCCCAAATAGCCAAAACAACTTGAAAAAGAACATAGTTGGAGGATGTACACTTCCTGACTTCAAAACCTAAAATAAATGTTTATATATATGGTCAATTGATTTTTGTTAAGAGGTACCAAGGAAATTCAGTTGGGGAAAGCAGTCTTTTAAATACATGGTGCTGAGACCACTGAATACCCACATGAACTTAGATCCTTACCTCACACCTTATACAGTAATAATTCAACACAGCTCACAGACCCAAGTGTAAGAGCTAAAACAATAAAACTTCTGAAATAAAACATAGGAGAAAATCATCTGTGACCTCGGGTTAGGCAGAGAGATACAATACTAAAAGCATGATCCATAAAGACAAAACCAATAAACCGAACTTCATTAAAATTAAAAACACTCACACTTCAAAAGACACCATTAAAAAACTGAAAAGACATGTCACAGACTGGGAGAAAATATTTGCAAATACATCTTACAAAGGACTTGTATCCAGAGTATTTTAAGAACACTTACTTTTCAAAAATGAAACCCAATTAAACAAGTGAGCAGAAGATCTGAATAGACATTTCACCAAAGAATATACATGAATGATTCATAAAAAGATGAAAAGATGCTCAACATCATTTAGCCATTCGAGAAATGCAAATCAAAGCCACAATGAGATATCACTTCACACCCACTAGAACGGCTATAACCGAAAAATATAAAACAACAAGTATTGGTGAGGGTGTGGAGAAATCAGAAGCCTCAAACATTGCTGGTGGGAACGTAAATGGTACAGACACTTTGGAAGAGTGTGGGAGTTTCTTAGAAAGTTAAACACAAGCTTATCATAAAAACCAGCAATAGCACTGCTAAATACATACCCAAGGGAAGTGAAAACAAGGCCACACAAATACCTGTACACAAATGGTCCACAGCACCATGTGAAAACAATCCAAATGTCTATCAACTGGTGACTGGATAAACAAAATGTGATCTAGCCATACAACAAAATACTATTCAGCAATAAAAAAGAAAGTAGTTACTGACACGTGCTACACATGGATGAACCTCAGAAACATTAGGCTAAGTACAAAAGAAGCCAGATGCAAAAATCCCACATATTATCTGATTCCATTTATACAAAATGTCCAGAAAAGGGAAATGAAAGAGATATAAGGTGGATTAGTGGTTGCCTGAGGCTGGGGGTGGGAATGGATATTGCAAATGGGGACAAGAGATCTTTTTGAGATGATGGAAATGTTCTAAAATTGGTCTGTTGTGATGGTTGCACAAGTCTGTAAATTTACCAAAAAATCACTGACGTGTACACTAAAATGGGTGAATTTTACGGTAGGTAAGTTATACCTCCTTAAAACTGTCGGTGGTGGGGAGGGAAGCACAGGCCCTAGATTCAGATTCAAGTCCGGCTCTCTTACCTACCAGCTGTCACCCGGGGTAAGTTCCTTCAACTCTTCGTGCCTTAGTTTTCTCATCTGTAAACTGGGAATTAGGGTCGTACACACTTCAGAGAGTTATTCTGAGAATTAAGTGAGTTAATACAGGTAAAACGCTTAGCACAGTGCCAGATGCACAGCAAGCATTCAGTAATGTCAGCTACTTTTCTTAATTATTGTGGTTACACTCAACCAATTATCAAGTTTTGCCAATTTTACTTAGTAAACAGTTCTCAAGTTCATCACCTTTTCTTCGTAACTTCTTCCCTGGCATTGAGCTCTGGACCACCTTGTAGACAGAACACCTGCTGCAACTGTCCTAACTTCCCCCAGGCCTGCGCCCCTGCATCCGCCTCCACAGGCCACAAAAGGCCCTCCAGGACCTGGCCTCTGCGGACCCTCCCACCCCACCCCACACGCACACCAAAGCGAGAAACTTCCCCACGCGCACCACGCGGTTGCTCGTCCCATCCCCTCTGTATAGACGCCCCCTTCCCCTCCCTTTAGTCCATCTACTCTGAGAATCCTCCACTCAGGCCCTCCCCCACCCTCTTGGGCTGGGCCTTTCTGTGCCCATAATAGTCACCTGTGCACGTCCCACCCCCAACACTGAATTGAAACACAGATTACAAAATGTGCCTCCTATCTTGAAGCATGAACCTAGCACAGTCCCATGGCAACTAGTACACTGTAGGTGCTCAATAAAATGCTGACCGGTCAAGTGGAAGACCAGGATGTGCAGCATCGTCTCAGCTTCTCACGTGGGGAAAACACACTTGGGCTTCCTGACAGCTTAAGCCTCTTTTTAGCCTGTCACTTAAGGAAAGTGACAGAGGTTGTCCAGGAAAATGGAAATCCTCGTTAAGGCTCTACCTATTTGGAAGAACTACTATAAGACATAATGAGAGAAAGTACCGGGTCAGGCCACCTTCAGCTGAAGCCACTGCTACTTTCCACAACTGCCAGTAGTTCATGAGCATTTACAGAGATGGCTGGTAATGTTAGTCTTTCCAGTGGAAATTTTCTTAACTTACCTGAAATCAGAGTTTCTAAGCTCTGAAACTGATCTGTTAAGGATTTTTGAGACAGCTCACAGTGGTAATATACAATCAATTTAAAAAAAATATTTCCCCAGTTCTAACGAGCAGCAGGGGTCAAGATCCACTCCTATGAGATCTAACATTTGTTCCTCTATTTTTCAGAATTCTTATTGATAAAATGGTGGCAATTATGCTTAGATTTATGGAAACTGAAAATTCTTCTGAAAGTACAATTCATACATAAATGTTAAATGGAATCCTTTCTTCCTATTCTCAATGCCTTAGGTCATTATAAAAGTAAAGTTTGACTTATTAAAACCATCTGGTCAATAACTGTTAATATCAACATTAGAAATGAAATTTAAAATCCATTAAAGGACAATTAAAGCAAAGAAACAGACTGCCAAAACCATAGTCTTAATTAACCCACAATCAAGTGCATACTACAACAAAGGTGTGAATCTAAAAGATAAGCGAGCTGGGACGAAGTGAGAGAGTGGCATGGACACATATACACTACCAAACATAAAACAGATAGCTAGTGGGAAGCAGCCACATAGCACAGGGAGATCAGCTCGGTGCTTTGTGACCACCTAGAGGGGTGGGATAGGGAGGGAGGGAGGGAGGGAGACGCAAGAGGGAGGAGATACGCGGATACGTGTATACGTATAGCTGATTCACCTTGTTGTAAAGCAGAAACTAACACACCACTGTAAAGCAATTATACTCCAAAAAAGATGCTAAAAAGTAAATAAATAAAGATAACTGAGAATAATATTTCCAGAAGATTAAGCTGTAGATCCTCTGTGAATAAATCCCTATTTGTGGAGATGGACTGCTTTTCTCTAATTATGAAAATGAAAAGAAAAGGGATCTTAGCAAAGTATTGACTAGGTGTCACTTTTGTGCTTATAGTATTAACGAGCCCTGAGGGAGAGATCTGAAATGACCACAAATATAAAACTCCATGTTAAAGTGACTCTGAGTATGATATAAATTTAGTACAAGAATCTTCTTAAAATGAAAAAAAGTTCAAACAATGACATCACATCCTGTAAACAACCATTTTTCTTCTCCGGAAATGCCCCATTACCTGAATCTCTCTTCCTTCTTTTGAGATACATTCTGTCAGTGACAGTGAAGGGGATCGGGACCTGTCACTCCAAAATAGGCCACTGGGCAATAAAAACGCTTTTTGAGCTGAAGGCATTTGAGTTCCTGAAATCCCTTATCTGCCTAAAAGCAGAGCGCCACCCCCCCGCACCCCCAAAGAACGCAACTCTCCTAAATGCCCGCCCTCCTGGGGCAGCTCTATAACCTCCTCTTCTGGCGCCCCACCAGACCCCGTCACAGACGATCATGTCTCCCACCTGCTCTCTTAAGGCCCGTTTATTTTCCAGAAAGTCACCTGCTTTTCCATAAGTGCCCCTTCTCCCCCTTACCTCCCTCACCCCTGCCTTGACTAAGTTGGGTGGAGAGACCCCAAGCTAACCCTCCCTTTGAGTGACTGATCACCGGATACCGCGTGAATGCAGGACGCACGTGTTAATGACCTTCCAGTTGCTTTTCTCCCATTAGTCTGTCCTTTGTCAGTCCAATCTACAGGGCGTGGATGGAGAACCTAGAGGGCAGAAGAAGAATTTTTTTTTTCCTCCCCTGCAATACCAGGGTGTCTGATTTGACAGCTATGGCTATCTCCCAGCTCTCAAAGCTATTTTTAAAATCCTGTAAGCAACATAAGCACCTGAAAGAGTCGAAGTGTTAAAACCCTTTGAGACACTGGGGTCTAAGTTTCTTCAACTTTTCAAACTGAATATTAAAAAAATAAAAACTGTATCAAAGTGCTTACTGTGTTAGGCAAAACTGCTATGAAGAAAAGACTTAATAGCGGCAAAATAGTTACTCAGGTACATGCAGTTAAAGCACAATCAGTCTCCACACCATGAAGATCCTCACCAAATGTTTTTTATAAATACACTTAGCCTACTTTATGAATGTTACTTCATCTTTTATCATTATTTCACTATTTATCTTTTATTAAAAGATAAATTTGAAAGAGTAAAACTGTACTGTGGCAAAATGACTCTGAATTAAATTTTCCTACTTGAAAAACTAACAGATCTACATTTTATAACGGGGGAAGACTGAAAATAGTACCTTATCACTATCAACAATGGCTGATTAAATCAAATAAAGGGCAGGTGATGCGGTTCTAAATACTGAACTACTGGAAATGAGTAAAACATATAATACAGACCTGTGATACATATAAGTCATGCAGGCAAACGCTACACAGTATCTACTCAGTTAGAAAGGAACTAGCTTTAGAAAAATCAGAGATGCCATCTGAAAAAAGCACATGAAAGACACAAAACAAAATATACTTATTTAGCATGTTAAAAACAATCACATCAAAAAAAGTATACAGATAAAAAAGTCATAGGTGACATAAGAAAATAGTGTGTGTGCATATACTTTTTGCTTATATATATATATATAAAACTACAGTATTTACCACTGTTGATATATATATATATTTTGGAACAGCTCTGATGCTGCTATCATAAACTAAATTGTACAGCTTGGTTTATTACAAGTCACAGAATCATGGTTTAAAACTGGAATTCACATCCCCAGCTACAATTTTATATACATTTATTTCTAAGCTTCCACATGATCTGAACCAGGAGCCTGGTGGATCGGAGTTTCCGTGCAGTGTTTGGCTGCTAATACGCTGCATTTGTTTCGCCATTTAATAACATCATTACCAAGTTGATTAAAATTATATTAGACTCATTATATACATAAAAAATATTGTCACATTCACTAGCTAAACAAATGTTACTCTCATTTTGAAAGACATACTTCTGTACCTTGAAAGCTTAAAGCCCCAACTTGCAACAAGAAGAACCATCAATGTTAGGTTTTCTATTCCCTATTGTTCAAATAGGATCAAAGTAATGTTGAAAACAAGCTCTCCAGTGAAACCCAAAGGCATACTTTCTTGGAGTGCCCAAAACTTGTTCAGTGTTTTGGTCATCGTAGTGTAACAGAAGATTTTGAAAGACACTGCTGATTTGTTACCATGAACCTGAATTTTTCACTGAAACAAACAACAACAAAAAAAGATTTTTGAAAGTATGAAAGTCACGCTATTTAAAAAAAAAAAAAAAAAACCTACCAAAATCTGAGGTTCCTAGTAATAATTAGGATCATCTTTTACAATTTTACACAGCGATAATTTAATGGCCTACGAGCAGCAATATTCACTGACTACATTCTTTAAAGAAGAGGGCCAAGAAAAGATCATGTAAATGCCACCCCGCGGCCCTTTGCGGGGAGACTCCACAGTAATTTAAGGGGCAGAAGTAAGAAGTAACCATATTGTTAATCTTGCTTTCAAATGCACGTAAAGGAATTTGTTCTGCTGCCCCGTGTGAGTGCTTGATGATCAGTAACTTGCAGCTTCTCCTGCTGGCATCCGCCGGAGGGCTGTGTGTACACTTCCTGGGCATCTGGCAAGGAACACTCTGCTCTGAGCTTTGCGAGGGTCAGACCAGAAAAAAGGGCGCAGACGCACGAAAGCTGATCTCTCGGTGAACACGGATACATCGCGCGCTGCACCTTTGGTCATAAAATTAAACTGCCCCGATTTTAAGCACCATTAAGTGGTTAGCCTTTCTCTCCAATGTCTTTAATTTTCAGATTGAAAACTGAATGAGCAACTGAACGAGAAAGCTGAGCATTCCGTGAGATGCTGAATTAAGCCAGGGCAAACCCTCGAGTCAGTTTAAGACCTAGGTTAAAAATATAAGGGGGAAAAAAAAAACGTGACCAAAAGACAAGGTAGGGAAAAGAAGTAGAATAAATTATTCCATGGATCTAGATGAAAAGTAGTTGGTTTTTTTTTTTTTTAAACATTTCTTGAGTTCTGTGTTCAAATGTGTATGCGTAGATGCATATAGTATCTATTAAAAGACACGTACACTACACACAGCCTTAAAAATATCTATTCTACAGTTTTTCAGTGCTTTGTATCAGTACTCAAAATAGAATGGGCTACAAATATTCAGATTTTGGAGAAAGATATAAATGAAACTGTGCGTGCATCCCTAAATACTATTGCTATGTTTCCGGGTTAAATTCTTTTTAACAGGTTCAGTGATGATGCAAGTTAAAAGCTCATCTTAAGCAGCATCTAGGTGGGGATGAAATCACTTCCATATATTCTTACTACTGACATACACGAGAATTGTGCGAGTTGTTCACAACTGTATAAAATACTGCTTTGGCAATTATCAACATAGCAATGTAGGTTTCATATGGTTTCTATTCTTTTGTCTGCAGCAAGTACAGATCAATTCTCACAGCAATACTGATTCCTGGATAGAGAGTCCATCCCGATTCCTGTAGTGATACACTGGAGGCAAGGGCCCTGAATACTGATACCCAGATGAACTGGCATCTTCCAGAGCTGGGGAAGTTCGATACCGCACCGGACTATCTGCTGAAACTGCAGGGAGGGTGTGGTCCTGATAGGGGACGTGTTGAAAGGTGGGGTATTTGGGTAAACTGCTTAAGTGGCTACGGTTGGCATCACAAGTCCACGACTGTCCGTGCATCTCTGGTCTCAATGCGTAACCAACTTCCGACCATTTTCCGTTATCTGGCAAACAATCCACCGGAGGAAGGAGGAATTTCCCAATCTTTGGTGACCCCGAATTGCCCGAATATCCCCCAGCACCAATATCAACAGGGAGAACTTCTATTCGACTGGACGGCTGGACCAGAGGAGTTGGGCGGCTGTAAGATTTCTCTGGAGAAACATCAGTCGAGAGGGTAGAACCGTAAGGTCTCCGGGAAGGATTCACTGGTGTCCCGTGGGGAAACAGTGGAGACACAAAGCTGCTGTTAGCAGCAGGGATGCGTTTTGGAGAACTGCCCTGGTAAGTGGGGGGGTCACTGTAAGATGGGGGGAGCGCTGCCCCTCGATCCTCCCCATCTAACTGGGATGGATATTTTGCATAACTCGGAGGCTGTACTTTAAACGTAAACGTGTTCGGGGCTCTGGATGGACTGGAGCTGGGCTCAGCGTGCCTCCTTGGGCTGTGAGGGTAGGCCATGCCCCTGGGGCTCTGGGAGCGCGCCCTCTCCAGCGCCTGCTCCAGGGCCGTGCTGGCTCCATCCCCGGGTACATTGTCGTACTGCGAGGCGGTGGAGCCACGCTTCCCTTCATCCGTATCCAGCACCTTCACCTTCTGCCTGACGCTGGGGGCCCGCGGATCAGCAGAACCGGGGACGGTGACTCTCGGCGTGGGGTGTGCGGCCCGACTTCGGCCTTCAATGGCATACTTGGCGGTTTTCTCAATAGCTGAGATATCTGACGGCTTATTCCATTTGGGCACAAACTCCTTCCTGATGTGTGAAGTGGCGTTGCTATTCTGGTTAGCGGCTGCGTGGTTATACTGCCTGGAATTGTCCTGTGGACCCGATGGAAGTCTCCTTTGAAAATCCACCTCGTCTTTAAGCTTTTTACTCTCCTCGTCCACCGACTTCTGCCGCAGCTGCCGCGCCCTCTCGGGGGTACCTGTTCTACTTTGACGGGGAGGGGAATGCTCGTGGGCTTTGTAAGGTGATGAGCTGCTCTCTCTCCTGCCGTCCAGATGCGGACTTGACCTGCCCACACTTCTCTGTCCGTTGCTCAGGTGACTGATGCCAGCTGATTGAGATTCAGGGGGAAGTTGTCCCAAAGGTTTCTTGGGAAATTCATCCTCTTTACCTAAAGGGAAAGATCAATTCATAAGTGACATAAGTGCATGAAGAAACGGTATCAAATATAAGAACTACATCATGAATAACTGCTTACTTTTCATGTGTGCACTCAAGCACATGCATACACATACACACAGAATTTTAGTGGCTTAGGAGAAGCAGTTTTTAGAGAGACTGATACTAAGGCATACCAAAACTCAAAGTCTTATTATGCAATGTGCAGATGGGAAGATTTTATAACCTTATGAGTAAGGATCATACAACTGTGTAACATATGATTCTTATATTTTGTTAAGATAGTTACCTGCTTTTTCATGAATGAGAAGCTGATATTCTCATTTCTATTCCTAAAACAATCCTGCAGGTCAGTAGTTCAGTGTCTCACCATTACATTCCTTCCACTTAAGCATACCTCAACTAAAACGGTTTTGGAATCACAGCAAAATGGTTCCTATCAACCTCAAGCAGGTCTGCCAAGTTTAAAAGTTAACTGATGACCAACTGTGGTCTCCAAGTTATCCCCAAATAGCTTATTATTATTCTCTTAAGTACCTTCCACCGTATACAAAGAAACGGCATTCTCTATTTCCAAATTACTACTCTAAGAGGGTCCTACTTTAAATGCAAAAAAAAAAAAGGGAAAAAGAATAAAAAAGAAAGAGAAAATCATATTAGATACTTTTGGTTTTACATTTTAAATAACTAACATGGGAAAACTAATGAGGAATTAAAGGAACGTGCAATAACTTGGGCACTTTGTAAACAGTGTTTAAAATGATCCACCGCAACATGGACTCCACTTAAATACCATCCTGAAAAAAACAACAGACTCCACTTGTAAAAATTCCAAGGCTTAAGATGTATGTTTTTTATGTCTTCTATTACTACAAATCTGTACATTCTCACTTAAAAATAAGTCACTGCACTCTTCAAATGCTCCGCCACCCACCCACCTAACAAATGTTTCCTGAGGAAAGCCATGAGTCCACCAGCTGTGAGCAGGCGGACGCCGCCTCGTTTTTATGTAGTTTACGGTCTAGGTGATGATAATTGTATTATTTTCCCACATACCATAATTTTCTTTAAGATATTCAAATAATTCAATGAGCTTTTCTTTGGGAGGGGAGGGAGCAGAGAATGATGGCAATGCAATATCCTGTAAATAGTTAAGCTACCAGAATAAGAATTATTGAGCTAAAGATACTTTATGCTTTTCTAAATCAGTGGTCTTGGCATAATCCACATGGTTCTTGCATCTTTCTATAATAAAGACGTTTTATGATATATGGACAGACTATTTTAAGTGATAACCCAAACTTGAAAATGCTTGTCATTGAGAAAAGTTTTGTTTATGAATGTTGCATGTAAAATAGTCTGGAGCATTCCAGTTCAGCCTGACTAGCCTCATATGAAATATCTGGAATTGAGGTGAGAAAGTTGACTCCAATGCAGCCCTAGTCCAGAATATTCACAAGGAGTCATTCAGCCTATTGGGTTAAAAACGAACAATAAAATTAAGATCTATCTGGTGTCCCCCAAAAGTTTTTATCAGCTCTACAAGTAGTTATCCATTTAGTCCCAAGTAAACATATGAATTCCTTCTTTCCTGTAGGAAAATAACCGCAACAAACACAAATTATCTGGAAGAGATGATAGAAAAACCGAATGCAGGAATTTTCTTTTCACCTCCACTCTGACAACTCTCTAAGCGCACAACACAGTAATCGGACTGGCCGATTTAATGGCTGGTTGATATTCCATCAAATACTAACATCAGCCTTTTCAGGTTGTTGGTGTGTAGGAAACCTGATGGAAAACATAACCATTAAAAAGAAAAGGAAAACAGTGGCTCCCGGAGAGAGTGGCTAATTCATGCCTGCAAGACGCACGGTTACAGGGACAGACAGGATCAGCTGTAGAGATCCTCACGCTGAGCCCTCCAAGCCGTCCCACCTCCCCGCCACTCGACGGCTCCCGGCAGCCTGCAGAGAGCCGCCAACACTCTACTTCCCATGAGATCATTCTAAATGTTTCTAAAAATTCTCCACATCGGTATTAAAAAAAACAAAAAAAGAAGAACAGATTTCAAGCTGCCCAGCTGCTGCAGGTTGCACGCCTTCTCCCTAGAACACCGCTGATCAGCGGAAGCCTCACCTGCTTCTCTCGGCCCAGACCCTGCGCTGGGGTTTCAGTCTTTATCAATTCACAAGTCACGAAAACAGTCGCTTGAAATTAGGTTTTTCGAGGGTTAGCTATCTGCTATGGCTTGAATGTCTGTGTCCCCCTAAAACCCATGTTGAAACTCCCCAGCGTCGCCTGCACGTAATGGTGCTTGGAGATGGGGTTTGGGAGGTGATCAGGTCACAGGGTGCAGCCTCGTGATGGGCTTAGTGCTCCCACCTTCACGGTGGAGTAACGGGACGGGGCCACCAAGACAGGGGGCGTCTCCTGGGTTCCGCCCCCCGCACCGCGGGGACTGCAGCCACGGGTCCCTCTGAGTTGTGGTCGACAGTGGGGTGAGGAGTGGCCCTGGCAGAGCAGGAGGAATGCCCAGCTGGAGAGGCAGTGGTCAGACAGGGGGCTCTGGACCCCGCGCGGGGCAACCCACCTCCTTCTGCTGTCTCACCTGCCCAAATGCACCAGAGGGGGTGACGCCGAAGAGGGAAGAAAAGGCCGGTACCTGATTAATGTGAGTGACGTGCTGGGCAGGGCCTGGCACGTGTAGCCCTGGGACAGAGCCACACGCCCTGCGTCCTCTGAGGTGGACGGGGCACCAGAGCAGGGGCCGAGTCACCAGAGAATAGACGTTTGCTTCTTCAGCAAGGTCTGTGTCTAAAAACCACCTCCTTGTTATGGGCTGAATTGTGCCCCCTCAGAATTCCTATGTTGAAGCCCTAACCCCCCGAACCTCAGAAGGTGACTGCATTTGGAGATAAGGCCTTTACAGAGGGAACTAAATAAGGTTAAATGAGGTCAGTGGAGTGGGCCTCTCATCCAACATGACAGGTGACCGTATAAGAAGAGGTGATGTGGACACAGACACACACAGAGGGAGGACCACGTGAAGACACAGTGAGAAGGTAGCACCTAAAGCCAAGCGGAGAAGAAACCAACCCTGCCCTCACCTTGATTTTGGACTTCCAGCCTCCAGAATCATGAGAAAATCAATTCTGTTGTTTAAGCCACTGTCTGTGGTGCTTTTGTTACAGCAGCACGCACGGAGTAAGACACTACCCTTCGGTCTACATCCTAAACCTCAAAACTGATTTGCTTTACTAAACACAAATTTTATGGATTGCTTTTCCTGTTAGTGAAAAGTCACATATTTCATTATTTATGATCATCTGCTTTTATGGTTCTAGGACATTTTCACTGTCAACAATGTAATGAAACCAACTACAGTGATTAAAATTTATTTTACAAAACCAGGTCAAAAAGACAACTGAACACAGTAAATGTGGAGGGTGGACACAGGCAGTAACAGACCCACAGGGGTAACTCGAGTTCCGTTACTTCACAGATTCTTGTGATTTCCTATGGAAACGCAGACATTCAGCTGTAGCTACTTACTGATGCTGATAAAGATAAAGGGCATCTTTGTAAGTGTGGTACCCAGAATTTAAGCAATATTCTAGGTTTGGACTAACTGAAACACAGTACAGTGGGGTTTAATAAGGGACTGATGCAATGGAAGAAATTTTTTAAGAACACTTTACAGTGGTGGTGGGAGGGAGAACGTGAGGGGGAAGAGGTAGTAGGGGAGAAAACTGAACATCACATCCTGTTCCTGTACTCTAATGTCCTTAGATTTCCATCCTGAAATCCTTTGGATACATAAAAGGCCCGTATCAGTAAAGACTAATAGGACACAGGGTAAAAGGCAGGATTACAAAAATAAGGCACGTATTTCTCAGGAAAAGGAATAAAAAAGTGAGAAGGAAGTAATGGACTGAGGTGGTAATTTCATGCCTGAAACAAAATGGAAAGGTACGTGTCATCCATACAAGGGAGTTTTAATTTTTCAATATAAAGGGTAAGAAAAGTACTCACCTTACACTTAACACTACTTTATATTCAAGTCAACACACGAATTTCTCTAAGGAAGAGACATTAATATTCTATGCATCTACACATTATATTAGAATTAAAAGAAAATTTTAGCATGTTCCATTTACTGAATGGTCAAGAGGCCAAAATCCACACCGGGAAAAAAAAAATCTATGACTGTTCTAAAATATCAAAAAAGTAGCTTCTTAAAGTTCTTTTATGGTAGCCCATAATACATTTCCCTTTCACCTTAGCAGAAGATAACCTACTTAAAGTGCAGTCCTACTTATTTTGCAGACCTTCCTATAGCATCTAAAATAGTAACAGAATTACAAGTAAGGTTTTGACAAAATGTCCACTCATTCATGTAATTAATCTGAATTAGAATAACGACATACCATTCAAATAGTACCAAAACATAACGGTTATAAATACCCAAGATCTACGTAGCTATGAAACTAGATATAGCAGGGTTTGGAGGAAAAAAAAAAATCCAGTGCAGACAAAAGGACATTGCGTCTAATTAATTCCTGAATGTCAATCTCTCACTAAGAACTAGGATTCTATAAGAGGCGCATGGTAAATACCTCGACTGCACAAAGACATGTAGAGGATATGGCCTCTTTGCCCCCATAAAGTTTATCAATAAGCATGGAAGAAAGGAAGGTAATTTGAAAAAGGCAGTAGGCAAGGATATAAGAAGGAGCCTTCTAAAATGGAAGTGCTTAAGAAACCTAATTCCTCCCAATTTTAAGGACAGTAATGCAAGTTAGGCAAGGAGGCCTTGCTTGGTAAAGGTAAGCTTATTCCCCGGTGCCAGGGCCGGGCCGCAGTGCTGGGAACAGTGCCGGGCTACACCTACTGTCCATAGTGACCTGGGACCAGGGAGCAGGGTAGGGCCACCAGCAGTTGCTGACTGATGACACACGGACTCTGCCACGTCCAGTTTATTCCTGTAAGTGACCCAACCCCCCTGAACAGCGCAGCTCCTCAGCGATTCAAGAGCGAGCAAATGTGCACTTGCTGTTGGCATCTCTAAGGGTCCTCAGGGCCACCGTGACCGTGGGAAGGGCTGTCTCTCAAGAGGAGGAGTGAGAAGGGGGTGGGAAGGAGGGACCAGAGGGGAAAAGAGGGGAAAAGAGAGAAAGAGGGGGGAGGAGGAGGGGAGGGAGAGGACGGAGACAGAAGGAAGGAGCGCGGAGGGCAGCAGGGCCGGGGAGGCCCACGTGCAGCATCGCCCCCCAGAGGTCGCTGGGCCCATGGGTCTGAGCGGGGACCTGCTCCTGTTGCTCAAAAACTGAGCAAGGCCGAGTCTCGGCAACCACAGCACCAAAACCCGAGGGCCCTGCGCCTGGCGGAGCTGACCTCTGTGTGGTAAGTACAAAATCAAGGAGAAAAATCTACCCAACCTCGTTGTAAGGCGATTCTTCTGTGAAGATTAGTTATTCAACTTTCCCTGAGCTGAAGCTGTACTAGGCAGACCCTCCAAGAAGTACATATGCCATCGTCATATTTTCATATGCTAATAAATATCCTCTGCCCTTTCCCACAAAAGTAGATCCAAATAAGCATTAAACATTCTTGTACAATCTCTTCATAGATTCACCTGAACCTACTTGAACTACCTGTCCCCCAAAACACACACCGCTATACTTGGCCTTTGTTTGGTTTAAGTATCTCCTTTCACCCCTAAGCCACTGAGTGTAACTAAAAGATTCAAGCATAACTGATGTCAGAACAGATGGCTATAAACAGGCAATAAGTACTAATATTTATTATCCACACTTTCATTCTGGACTTCTTTTCGGCAGACATAACATTGTTTTTGTTCACCCCCCTCTAGCTCCCTGCCTAAAATTGTGTTCTTCCCTTCTTTCCCTGAAAACCAGGAGTTTAAATGATGTTTTTCACTAGCGTTCCATTATGTGAATGGTGAGTATTTTTATGCCAGTGCCAACAATTAAGACTACTCTGCTCAAAAAAAAAAAGGAACTATAGCTTGATATATTTCAGAATAAATGCAAAAATGCTTATTATTTTTTCTTAAATAACTTTTTTCCTTGGGGGAAAAAAAAAAAAAAAAAAAAAAGAAAAGCCACTGAAAAGAATACTCCTAAGCATCCCTAAAGAGTCTCAAGCCCCTTCGGGCTGGTCCATCTCTGATCTTACTCAGGTCTCTGTCACCACCCAGTGGACACCACGCGCAACTACAAGTCTCACAGACTGCCTCCGAAGACACGAGCAGCTTTCTGCGCCCAAGGAGAGACACGTAATTACAGGAAAGTGCTCTCAATGCTCTTCCCTGTGAGCAACCTTCTACTTTTAAATTTCAACAACAGAATATATGCACTCTGACTGTTCTAACGGTTTTCAGTGAGAAATGGTGGGGGCCACTGTCAGGAAAATTCTTCTGGGACAGAATCATCTTATTCCTTTTTCCAGATTAAACATTAAGTCCATTTGAGGTTTCAAATATTGTCACAAAATTACTGATTTCAAATTTATATCTGAAAAATCGAGCAGTTTCATTTCTGTTTAATGTACTATCAGCCAGAATAATATACAATTCAAACACTATTACAGCTTTCAACAAGGTGATCAAAAGAAACACAGTATGCTTTCAAAATTATAACTATGATAGTTTTTAAAAATCCAAAAAAATTATTGTAGTTAGGCTCATAGGCTGGACTTTCTCTCTAGCAGATTAAACTTGAAAGATAAGGGAAGCTGAAAGGACACAATTATTTAACACATTTATTTTTATAAACCTATTCTAATGCCACATAAATTCAATAGATCTTTGTGAAATAACTTAATTTTTAAAACCTGTACTGTGTGTTTCCTAGGGTTTCAAATCACAAACACAGTACAAACTGCTGTGCATGTGTAACATCAGTTTCCACTATACAAACAAATAGAAGTGAAAACGCACTCAAACCCTCAAAAAGTGAGACAGGACACATAACTAAACTGACTTGTCGGTGTGTGCAATCGAGATACAGGAAGGTTCCATCACCTCCAAAAACTGCCTCCCGCTAACCTTTTGTAGACGATAGGTTTTTATATCCTAAAAAATACATTATAGCTTCATTTGTTCATTAAAAAATATCGATTGAATGCCTACTCTATGCCAGGCACTGCCCTAGGTGCTGGCGACACGAAGACACGGTCACGGTCCTCCAGGAACTTACTGTCTAGTGCAGACATCAAACTAACTGACACGGACGGGGGTGACGCCCGCCCAGCGAGTGTGGGGACAGAGGCACACACGGGGCACGGTTCCAGCACAAAATACCGGTGACCAAACTCTGCGGCTTTGGGGAGGCGGGGGACTGGCCGAGTCTTCAGGAAGGAGACAAGGCTTAAGCCAAGCCGTGTGCACTCAGCAGGGTGGACCGGGTCAGAGGCCCCGGTGGTGCGAAGCCCCCTCACCACGTTCCCCCTTAACCGCCAGCATGAGCAGAGCAACATCAGCCAGTGTTCCCGCTGTTATTTACCCAGCCCTCTCCTTTTATCCCCACCCTGCTCTCCATCCCCTTTCTACCGTTTCCTAGTAAAAGATCTTACAAACGACTGCTACCAGGTTTCCTCATGGGTAAAATGAGGACGAGTACTTTTTCTTAGAGTTATTTTAAGGATTAAATGAGACAGTGCCTGTGGTATGTGGCAGAGAGCAAGCATGCAATACATACTAGCTGCTAGTTAGATGCTAAACCATCCCATTCCATTACACAGGTCTTGACATTTTATTCTCATGTTTAAATAGTTCTATTCTATACATATATTTTTTTTCTTTTTGTGTCTTTTACTAAAACTTGTCTTAAACTCTTTTTAAAAGTAGGCAAGACATTTAAAAATAAATGTTGAAATAGCAAGAATATAGTTAGTAACTGCTGTTCCAAACGCATTCCCTGCCACAGGAAAGAATTAGTAGAAAAGGGACATCATTACACTGCACGAGAGAGGGGTGACCTATGGGAGCAGAGGTGATGGTCTCACAGGGCCCAGGCCCACACTCCATTATTGCTGTGACAGCTTGTTTTCTAGTGAATCCTGAAGACCCAGAACAAACCTCGGAGAACACGGATTAGACCCCTTGCAATTAAATAACTAAAAGCAGAGCATCTTGGTTTTTAGCAAAGGTGTGTTCTTAAAACTTCTTTCTACTGTGCTCCCTCCACATATTCTTTTTTTCTCTTCCACTCACCCGGTACCACCCTCCATCCATCTTCCCCCATTTATCCTGTTTCTAGCTCTATTATGACCCTATTCACACTCTATTATTATTGTGTAAATTCTGTCTCTCCTCTGTGCACCCTGAGAGCAAGAAGCACGTCTTTCTTTTCAGTTAAATCCCCAACAGAGCACCTAGCAGAAAACCTACCAGGTGGTACTGGAAGATGTTTTGAAATAAGTGAATAAAATATATTATTTATACAGCAACATACTGCCAAGAGCCCTGGATCAGCAGTCAGGAAACTCGGACTCTAGTGGCAGCAGTAATGCTGTGTCTGCAGGTTCTGCAGCTTCAGAGTTAGCATTTTAGTATCAGTTTCCTCTTCTAGAAAATGGGACTTTTACTTGCTCTGTTTACTGCGTATGGTTCCACAAAATGAGAGGATGAAGGTAAAAAGCGCTTATTGTTATGGTAGCTTAAAGCACCATGGTCACTTCTGCTGAAATAACATTCTTTGTATATCAAACTTCCTAAATTTAAGTAGGGACTCTATTAGGAGAGGCAGATTTAATTAATATGTTTATTTAATTTTTCTTAAAATCGAAGATTTTAAGAAATCTGATTTGCATGATGTCATCACAAGTATGCTGCTGTTTTCAAACAGAAATGGCCCATGTTAACTGCACCGTGTCTTCCAATCTTAATTGTAAGTTACACATAAAGAGTCTGGCTATTTCCTTACCAGGTTCTGGAAGGTCTAACTTTGCCCGCTTTAGTTCTACCATAGAAATCTGGAGCTGCTCTATCACAAAGTCGTCTTCGAAGAAAAAATCCTTTGCCAAGGTCTCCTGAAGAAAGTCCACAAGTTCTTCCATAGACAATTTCATAAGATGTTCTGAGAAAGGATGAAAAAGGTAAACAACAGCTACTTTATGTTGAGAATATAACGTATTCTATTCTGATGTATGTTTTTAAAAGGGCACAGCATACAATTTATACATGGCCTTGTGAATTTCACCGAAACTGAGTAAGACGAACATCTTTTCTGATATTAAAGCAGTCACAGAGAAAAGCAGGTATCCCTGGGGGCTTGGGGAGAGGCGAATGCTGCTAAATACCTTCTCGTTGGTGTAAGAATAACCGGACCTGGGTATTAATATTCCCCCAGAGCCACCCAGGATGACATGTGCGCTTTCTGTTTCACTGATACGGAGCTCCAACTGCTATAGGCACATCCACTTCTAGGTCTGTATTTTAGCTGTCTCAGAGTTTCTCAAAAATCTGGATTATTAATTTTATTTGTATTTCTACTTATGAAAAAATTCAAATTACAGATACAAAGCAGAAAGTAAAAATCAGCTAAGATCCACTAGCCCATGACCTACAAGCAGATGTGTGTACACGTGTATCAATTTACAAAAATAAATGATACTCTCCATGTTATTCACCTCCTTGTTTTTCCCCCACTCGATGGCGTACGTCACTGATACCCCTCACTTCCACAAACTTGATTTTATACCACCATCATTAACTATATAAGAGTCCATTGTATTGTACGCTCTATACTTTACTTAATTGGTCTTCTAATATTGGGCATTTAGGTTGCTTCTAATTTTTTTTTACTGTTTAAAATCACTGTGTGATTTTTTTTTTTTTTTTTTTTTTTTTTTTTTTAGTAACAATGTCTCTAAATATTGGTAAGGCCATCAGGGAAAAAAACAAGAAAAAAAATCTTACGAGCTTCAGCTAACTATTGGTCCAGACAGTTTTTGAAGGTTTATATGGTGAAGGAACTTCATGTAAGTCCTTGAGCTGTGTCTTCCTAACGAGAAAAAATACACAGCAGTAGACAAAGGTTTTCCACAGCTTATTTAATCTAATGACATGGTAGGATATAAACTAACTGTTATGCTTAAAAGTTTATTTACAAAAGGTAGAGAAACTTTTTACTTGTCAAAATTAAGTAAGAGTCTGAAGTAAAACATAACTTAAGAGGAGGAAGAGAGCTACAGGGAAATATAACATCATGTTTTTACTTTCTCACTGCTTAGGGAACATTAAACTAATAATGTTTAAACTAACTAAGGTAAACGAAACTAATGATGTTTAGTGTACTAAGAGTATACTTTTGCTCTACATTTTTGTCAGTTCATAATCCAGAAAGAGAGAAAAGAAGTAAAGGAGGTGAGAGGAGAGACTGATTGATTTCCTGTGGTTATGACAGACCCCGAGTCTTGGGAGATATTCATTGCCAAATCGTTTCATCTTGGTGCTGTGGTTTGCATGCTGGGGAGGGAGGGAAATGGACCACAACACTTCTAAATCCTCTTCTTTCAGAGTAAACTATACAGTCGTTGATTTTAAAGTTTCATTCCAACCTAGAATTTGGATAATCTGGTGCTCCTGAAGGCCACGGTTTTCAAGTAAGCAATCAAGCAATCTCATATCAAAGTACCTAACACATTCTTAGAACAAAGCCAAGCACAGCAGGGAGAAAAACTGTAACATGAAAACTATAACTAAAACTAAACATGACCCCAAGCACTCAATTAGCTTACAAGTTATGGGGGCAACTGAAGAGATGATCATTCAAGAGCAAGAGAAGATGCAGAGTATACAACCAATGTGAACCTAGGCTGTGCCCTAGGCTGGAAGTGTTGTGTGAGGTTCCAAAGCTTCCAGTGACTCTCTTCCCTGCATTGTTACAAGAGTCTCCAAAGTTTTAAGGTTGGGTTGAGACTTTAAGACGAATAAGGTTCTTTATATTCATAAAGAGAAACTCTCATTCCTTGACTTAAGGAATTCCTTGACTTAAGGCACAGCATATCAAATTTACAGAGCCCTTGAAATATTGCAACTGAAGGCTTTTAAAAGCCTTGTGTTACATTTGGGCAACTGTGGACATGGTTCAGAGGCCACAAAGCAGCAAAACAGGGAGATGAGCTGGAGGTTCCCCATCTCTGGTCTACGGCGTGGGGCTGGATGCTTTTTTCCTGGGTGAAGGGCACAGTAAAGGAAAATGTCCTCACTAGCCCTTTTAACTAAGGGGCCTGGCTTCTTTGGTCTCTCCCTTTTCCTACTACAAACCTGAGATTCAGACCAATGAAAAGAAATAAGGGATCCCCCGTGGAAACAAATAACTAACAGGAATATTATTATTAGTGAAACATAATACACTGCATTCTACTGAACTGTGAAGATGAAAATGAAATAGAGAAAAGAATCAAAGACCTTTTCCAATGTAGTAAGCTTCTGGTCATGAGGAAGAACCAATGAAAGTAAAGTGCCAACTGAAGATAATTTCACTGATTTCCAAGAATTTTTTAAACTCATTACTGAAAGAAAATGAATTTCAATTTGGGTGGGTAATGAGAAATCAAAGTTAAAACAAGGCTAGATTTTTGTGAAATCTTTATAATTAAACATTTTCTTACTTCTGTGTAATTTTAAGATTGTGTAAGACATGGCAGTAAGAATTCGTTCTCCTTCAAAGATATAGATGTCCCATATTCTGAGGTTTAGTGTAAAGGGAGTCTACAATTAAAACAAAACAGAAATAAGATTAACAGTTTGCCCTTGGCTGGTATTTGTAATTTTATGATTGGGCTTTGTAAATAAATACTCACCCGATCAAGGAAACATTGAAAAAACCATTTCATTGTGTAAAAACTTGTGTAGATTTCTTGAGAATCCTGGAAAAAACAAAGACTTCACAACTTCTGGATTGCAGCACACAAAATATGACAATATAATACTAAAAGTTAGGCAGGTTTTTGGAGGTAGCTGTCACAGCTAAACAAAACCATTCATTACAAATCTCTTTCGTGCTGGAGTAGTTCCACTTCTTCTCTTCTGACTCCCTCTTGTCCCTCAATTTTACTTTTGAAAATCACCCTGAGAATAAACCCTTCATAAGATAGGATTGTAATACAACACTTTGCTTCTCTTTAATATATTTAAAGGGATGTATCCTTCCTTTACTAAATTACTGTGTTTTACAGGACAGCATGTATATGGTTCACTGAGGATGAGTTTGTATGACTCTTAAAATATTTTAGTGTGATTAAAAAACCTCCCAAATCACTGAGAAATCACACATCCTTAAAAACTATATTGTTCGTATATATCAGCTTCAAAGTTTGATTTTATGAGTTAGGGCTGTGATAGTTCATCCGTACTAAATTTCACAAATCTAACGTCCTTTGAACAACTGGGAATTACAACTGCTCAGTAAATGACATGGACAAGACTATAAATCAATAGGGTAATTGGGACCAACAGCTGCACTCAAGTCTTCTAGCTTTATTCTTGGTGTAGGTGGGTGTAAGTCAATGTCACATCTACCTACCAAGTGCTGCTTAAGCTTGGACAAAAATTTATTCAGTATTTTTTCATGATGTTCTTGAAACCTCAAGAGTTTGGGAAAACCATGGACAAAAAATCCTAGAATATAAACATAAAAACAATACTTCATAAACAATACCAACAGAAATCTCTATTTTAAAGTGCAACATACTTCTTTCATCTTTTAACTGTCAACAACAACAAGAACAACAGATCCAGTAATCACCCAAATATTTTTCCTCCCCTCCAAGGAAACAATTGTGTATAAGCTTTGGTTAATGAAACTTACAGTCTAGTATGTGTTTGCTAAGAATCTTCTATATCCTTGTAAAAGTATAAAAGAGGACAGAATATTTCTGAATTAAAAGGGAAACTAAGAAAAAATGGAAACTGAAGCCATTGATCAAAATTATCTGTTCTCTTGAAGTACTGGGTCATGTCTTATATGTACACATTTTTATAAGTTATTCTACTCTTGATTACTTATTTTGTTTTACCATTAATACATTACATAACAAACATTTTATTACCCTTTTCAGGCTTACTCCAGTACCATGCCAAGGTTATTATCACTTTCAAATCCTTTCTATAAGTGATACTTAACATCAGCTAAAACATACGGGCACTATATGATCGATGTCAATATATTCTATCCCAACTGATTATACAATATAATCTATAAGATTTCTAGGAAGTAACTGTAAATGGGAAGTTAGTATTAATTTTGTGTATTTAAGTCATGGAACTTTACATCTATTTTCATTCAAAAATTTCCTTTCAGATATTCTATATAATCTGTTAAAAAGGATGCATACACAATGAATTTATGATTTATCCACATTAGCGTTTTCCAACCTGGGTTCTACTTAACTTCGAAAGATGTTACTAAATGTTCTATGTTTTTAAAAGAATCCAGGAGAAATACTGTGTGTTATATATACCCTTCTTGCCTATGTTCACGAGGCGTATGAACTTCTGAATGTTTCTAAGCTGCTTTATAGACTAAAGAAACCTGGTTTTCTTCGTTTAGCTCATCTCCCAGCCTTATTGGCTCTCGGAGTCCATTTTTCCGCACGGCACGCCTGTTTCCAAAAAGTGAAACTACGTCCCTCCAGGAACCCAAGGAACACACTGCTGGGAAACACAGCTTTATAATCTTCAGGGAAGGGCTACTTCTTAGCTAATTCTCCGCTTTCTAAGGTGCGTGTAGAACTTCCCAGACAGCAACTTCCTCCCTTAGTAACACTGTCCAGTGAAGTGAGTAGATAAAAAAATCCATGTTTCTCTTTCTGTGCCACTTTCATGGTCAATTTGATAGGAATGGGAGTTGGAAGAATTTCAAGAAAAAGTCTGATTCTGAAAAAGGCAATCCCTTCAGTAATATACAAGTGCTCAAGGGTGCTAAGATACCCAACTCTGCTTCACTTTTCAGTGGTGTCCCAGACTTGATATTTTAAATCTCATTTTCTTCAGCCCTCTCTTTATTCTACACATTTGTAAGTGATACCACTTTCATATAGGAAATGCAAAATACTGAGGTAACCTTCAGTTATATAATTTCACAGGCAGACCTTGAAACAAATATCTCTTAAGTACAAACTTACCCATAATAATGACCTAAACTGCTCTGGTAATGTAAATGTTAGGATGGTAAAATTCATACTGCTTTATAGATTAGACTAGTGACAATAATTACGGAAAGCAAGCTATCAGGTTTAAAAGAATGAATTTTCTAAAATTGGGCGGTATTTCACATAACTACATACTACTTAAACTGTAACATTCCATTGTACTTCAAGATATATCAGCAACACCATCTCAGGGTAAAGCAAAATGAAGACTGATAAGGAAGAGTTATTCTTCTTCAAGATGCCTTTTGAAATGATACTGTCTATTGGATGGCAGCTCAATATAATGTGTCTTACTACTGGAGTCTCTTTATGGGATGCAAAGTGACCAGAAACAGTTATCATGCAGATAGTATTTATTTTTTAAAAAGATTCACAGGGAACACTGAGGGAGAAAGACAGACAGACAGACACACAGACACACAGACACACACACACACACACACAATGCCCCCACAATAACCACATGGTAAGAATGTGAGATTTAATAAACTATAGACTATGGAAGGTCATACTTTTGAAAATTTAAAATATTACTTTAAAATGTGGCAGGTTCCCTACCACATAAAGCTTTTTTTTTTTTTTTTTTTGCGGTACGCGGGCCTCTCACTGTTGTGGCCTCTCCCATTGCAGAGCACAGGCTCCGGACGCGCAGGCTCAGCGGTCATGGCTCACGGGCCCAGACACTCCGCGACATGTGGGATCTTCCCGGACCGGGGCACGAACCCGTATCCCCCGCATCGGCAGGCGGACTCTCAACCACTGCGCCACCAGGGAAGCCCCCACATAAAGCTTTAACATTCACAAACAGAACTAAGATGGTCCATTCTCAGAGTGATTAGTGTTAAAATTGTTTTTAATCTGGTATTATCACACGCAGTGGCACTGGGAAAATAATTTTGCATTATATGGACAAATGCCACTTTTATTTCCAAGAGAAGCTGCAATCCAAACTCTCCCAAGTAAAGTTTACTGCATATGCTTGGCAAATATAACGAAAACGTTATGAAAAACCTCCTAACTTGAAAACCAAAAAATTATGCAAGTTTTGAAATATTAAATAATAAAGTGCCCAGAATACGTTATCAGCCTTTTTACTGTAAAATGGAGTCAATTTTAAGGCTGAAAGAACTGAAACACACACATGAAATACAAAACTACTTAATTACTGTGTACCTTTCCTTTCAACACCTAAGTGTCATTTCTCAATTAATATTCTTTGACAAAGAAGTATACATCACAATATCCAGTCAATAGTAAGACATTTCACTGAATGCATGACTGTCTAAAAGTTTTGATCAAAAGCTCTCAATAATTCAGTTTTTCCTAAATTCTTCTAAACCTAAATTAGTTTCTCTTGACTGGGCCAAGTAAGGAAAGAGTTTTAAAATGTCAGCAGTATACTTTGTAGTAAACACAAAGGAATATAAATGTAAAGAGAAAAGTTCAACAGAGAAGAACTAAGTAAGAAACTAGTAACAAACACTAGTGAATTAAAGAAGCCCCTGAACATTTTTTTGTACTTGACCCTACCAAGCATCATCCAAAGTACGACTTTGTTTGAATTTGCCTTTTTCTCCCTCCCTTGTTTGTTGCTGATGATCAACCATGGGGTTTTCTTACCATGCATGGCATGTTTTGGGCCCGAGAACAGTTTGACCAGGGCCCAGAAGGCATCTTCTTCATTCATATACATGAGGAGTAAAGCTGTGATCTGGCTCATCCCCTGACAGTACCCAACTTCCTGAAGAGAAAATGAGAACAGAGAAACTGGGGGTTTTCAGATCGAATTACATGTACATGCACATATAAAAAACTGATGCAGAAAACAATCAGAAAATGCCTAAACACATTATTTAATGGCAATTCTATAGAGAAATATTACAATCTCAACAGCACTGAGCCACATACTATCAAAGAATGCACCTGGTATTGGAGAAAAAATGAAGAAGTACGGGCAAGTTTAACCTACACGGATTTTACTGAGCCCTGTTCAGTACCATTACACCTTCTGTAAAGGCTGTTTATTTTTCTGTTTTATGTGCGACTCTCAGCTCAATAGTCCTCTTCTTTGCTCAGATGCTGGCAAATTTCTCTCCTCATATAGTTCCCAAATTTGCTGTCTTTTCTCCTCCAGACTTCCGGACCCTTATACAGACACATTGTGGGGTACCTATCCAGCCTATGCTCCTTCCCTGAGAACTGCCCACTCTCCCCATGATCCCTGCTTATAACATGGCCTTAGAGATTCATGTCTGTGCCATGTGAACCAAAGCTGATGGAGCAGAGGACACCTGGTCCCAGGGAACCATTAATTGGCTGCAAGACTAATATACTAATTTCTCTAAGAAAATTGAATAAAGCCACAGAGACTGCAATCCGATGGTGGTATGTACTTGAACAGAATGGTCATGCTGAGTCCATGGGTGCAATATTAGCCTTGGAAAAACAGATAAGCAGACAAAGAAAGCAATCTGGAGACAGAAACAGTGGAACGAACAGTTCCCAGAGACAATCAGTTACCACACGGCCACAGAGGGGAAGAGAGAGAAAGTGAAGCTCTTCTCACTGGAGGCTTCTCACTCTCCAGCTCCAACCCCCCTGAGCTTCATTTCTATGAGAAGTCCCTTTAATCAATCCCTTTTAAACTTGCCCTTGTTTGAGTGAATTTCTGTCCCTTGTAACTTAAAGGTTTTGACTATAAGAGAAATGATACACCTCAAGGTTCAAGGTGTCCTTCCTGGAATCTAGTCAACAAGCATTTATTTGGCATCTACACTGGTTTCGACACTAGTTGATCTTTCCTCCCAAATCTCTCTCCCCCCAGAGTAATCAATGCCTTAAGAATAACATGTTCTAATACCTAAAAGCTTAGTTTGGCCTACTCCGGGAGACAGCAAGTAGGTACATATGGTCTCCTACCTGGACCTCACTGAATAAATGAAATGTGATCCTGAAAGGCAACCTCCCGGGGCAATGAGGAGCTACCAAGAGTCAGGCAGAAGTTAACCTAGCTACCGCTTCCTGTCCTTCTAGCGCTGCTCATTCCAGTCCTACTTGCTTAAAATAAAAACAAGACAAACAACAACACAAAACATAACAAAACAGTCCGGAGAAAGAGGGGGAAAGTGAGTTCGCTGTCATACTGTGGTTTTTCCACTTCCCAACCAGCTCTGCTCTAAGACGCCGGGGGGGGCCACGGGAGCCCCAGGAAGATCCACAGAGACCTGGAGACCGTCCAGTCCTGAGATGAACTGTGCAGGCCAAAGGGGCCTTGTCAGGAGGGAGGCCCAAAGATCTCCTCCAGGCGCTCAGAGCACACCTCAGAAAGCTGTGGGCAGGCGTGCTCCAACTTACCGTATTGTAGATAGAATATGCAGCAAGAACGTGGAACAGGGATTGCTGCCTAGAAAAAGAAATTTACATTGAACACAATTTAGTTTTTTTCACATATTTTTAAAATTATAAACTTAAAAAAATAAATAACAGTTTGACTGAAGATAAACAGACAATCCAGATAAAACTACTACTACAATAAGGAAATGATCCCCGAGCTCAAATTTCAACAATACAGTCTAAACTTGAGGCTAAATTTGACAGAAAGGATTTATAGCAAAAAGCACGAAGGGCTTCACAGTTTCTTCAATTTGTTCCCCTCTTTCACTGAACTACTCTCACTATAGACTCATCCCCATAGAAGGAGCCGGCTGGACGGAGCTGCGGACCGGCCTTCTGAAGACTCACTCACACCGCCAGCTCCGAGAAGTACCTTGCGGGGGGGGGGCATGTCCCCCAGGAGGCGGTATACACCTGAAATCAGCCTCCAGCACCAGCGCTGCCTCTCCCAGGATCCAGGGGTGGGAACGGGAGTGGCTCCACACACAGTTACCTCTCGGGTCCACTAACAACATGCTTGGCTCTGCTGCTCTAGAGGTCCTGGCTCCAAAGAGAGGAACGTCCCCACCAG
The DNA here is from genome assembly GCF_002837175.3 of Physeter macrocephalus. NCBI lineage: Eukaryota > Metazoa > Chordata > Mammalia > Artiodactyla > Physeteridae > Physeter > Physeter macrocephalus. Next base: position 26,070,471 of record NC_041224.1, on the reverse strand, counting down.
GAGACACTATGATTCCACTGAACTGGAAGCCGAGACGGCCGCCCGGCCACGCTGGGCTCCTCATGCCTCCGAATCAACAGGCAAAGAAGGAGGTGACTGTACCGGCTGGAGGGACTGATCCCGACCACGAAGGGGAAGGGGGGTGCTAGGACACAGTGGACGTAAGCAGGAGCACGTCTAGACCACAGAAGACACTTAAGGTGCCTCTGAGTATAACCAAACCCTGTGATTAAAGTCAACGGAAAACCTCCCCAAGCCAATTCAGGCAGGACTGCTAATGGTCCAGACTCCTCAGGAATAAAGGTTTAGGTGCCCCCAGCAGGCAAAGAACCACGGCCAGCCGAGGCACCTGCTGAAGGCGCAGGGAATACGGGGTGGGTGGCGGGAAGGCAAGTAACCAGCCAGCAGTGACCACACGCCCAGTCGCAGAACTGCTGACTATATCTGCTTTGAGCATTTCCTTATTTTGATATCAATATGTTTGTGTATATATTTTAATGTGTTTTCTTCCTTCTCTTTTCCTTATCATCTAACATAAGATGTTTAGGAATAGTTGACTTTATATCACAGAATTTAGGTTACACATATCAACGCAAAAAGAGTAAACACTGCCCAAGGGGGCTGCATCTTTTCGTGGGGAGGGGGTTAGCAATATTTTCAGTCGTAAGTAGAATAGCTGTACCATGTTAGGCAAAGCATGACTTTATCGTCTTTATGCGGAAATTAAGTTGACAAGGGTGGACTGTGATGGTTAGCTTTACGTGTCCACTTGGCCGGGCTACAACCCCCAGTTATTCAAACCCTAATGTAGGCGCTGCTGTAGAAAAGGTGTTTTGTAAATGTCATTAAAGTACACAGTCAATTGACTTGAAGTAGGGGACAGGGAAGCCCTGGGTCAAGCAGTCAAAAGGCCGGAAGAGCAGATCCGAGGCTTCCCTGAAGGAGGGATTCCTCCGCAGCTTCGCGCGCGCCCACCCAAGAGCTCTGGCTGCCCTTCCTGACGGCCCGCCCTACGGATCTTGAACTTGCCTAGTCAGGCCCTGCAACTGTGTAAGCCAATTCCCCACGATAAATCCCTTAGTTTACATCTCTTACTGGTTTCTTTTTCTCTGGTTGAGCCTTAACTGATACGGAGGTCAGCAAAACTGTACCTTTCATTCCTAAACTGTCATAGTCATTTCATTTGCGTATTTCCCATTTTTTTAGTTTCACCTTTGCATGGAGTCAATGGTCTAAGAATATATTTATTGCTGACACGGCTCTCAAAAAGTAACACAATCTCTCATTTCTTTTCTAACACTTTTAATAAAAGTATCTACCATATATTTAAGAATTCCCAGATGATAAAATGATTTTATAGCAATTTTATAGCACCTACTATGTCAAAGGTTAAAAATTTAAGTTAAATTAGCTCCTGAATGGTACACAATATGGAACAAATGATCCACCAAAACTTAAACCCTTAGAATTGGAATCAAAATTATCATCTATACATGACATTCCAAACATTGACATTTCAAACTGATAAAGACTATTTGTAAATGCTATTCATAGTTCATAATACTAAACTTTACTTACTTCACACCATATCTGTCTCTAAACATGATATGGTCCCTAAATGTGCGGTTGACATCAAGGTCTATTTGTCTGATATCAGGTGAACAACCCCGTGCTCTGTGTTTTAATTTCTGAAGAGGAAAAAGAGGGGAAGAAAGCACATTTTTATGGAAATCGGTTGTCAAAAAGCCTATGACAAATGGCAAAGTAATTCTCTTTAAAAAACTTTTTTTGACTTAGGAAAGCCATTTCCATGGTTAAACAATGAAAACAATATAAAATGGTGCGCAATGAAAGGTTTCTCTCCATCCACACCCCCTCCTCTCCCTCCCATCCTGCCAATACAGTTAGATTTTCATTTTGGATGGAGAGCGTTTTGGAGTTTGTGTTCCTAAGACTCTTCACAGCTGAGCCATGCAGTTCACTATGCTTCCTTTCTTCTTTCTAGCACAACGTTCTTGTTTTCCTTGGGGCTTATCATTGCCTTGTTTCTTGATTTGCTTCATTTTCTACATATGTGTCGCTAATTCAATCCAAACTCACTTTAAGTTGCACCAACCTCTCCTGGTGCTATTCTAACAGAACAGGCACCCTCCCTGCAGACCTGGCTTCCAGAGCTTTTGGACCGGCTGCTCAGCAGGGGTCTCAGGGGGTCTCCCTTCACCATCTGCTAGGCCTTCCTTTGCTTGGGTCCCCTGTCCCCTGCATCTCACATCTTTCTTGGTTTATTCCCTTGCTCTGGAGGAGCTTGTCCTCCAGTAGCTCCTGTGAAAGGGCGTGCGGGAGATAAATTTTGTGACACTTTGAATGTCTTGATAAATCTATCCTCTTTCTTAGCTATTTCGCTATTTTAGAATTCTAAGTCAGAAAATATTTTTGCTCAAAAGGCACCACCTTCACTGTCTTCTAGCTTCCAGTGTTGCCATTCTAATTCTTTCTTCTTTATATGAAATCTATTTTTTCCTCTCTAGAAGCTTACAGGAGCTTCTATCTTCAAGTTTTGAAACTTGCAATTTCTGTGCTTGGCTTGGATCTATTTTTAGCCACAGGTTTGGGCACATGATGGGTCTTTTCAATCTTAAAAACTCATTGATTTGAGTTTTGACTTCACAATCTATTTTCTGGGAAATTTCTTCACTTGTTATTTTCAAACCCTCCTCTAGAATTTTTCATTTCTATTATCAATTTTTATATTCATAAGCTCTGTTGTTCTCTAATGTTCCTTTTATAGCATCCTATACTTGTTTTATGGACACAATATCTCTTTTTATCCCTCTGAAGACATCAGCAATAGCTCTTCCATTTTCTTCTTGCTGTATAGTCTGTTTCTCACAAATTGCTTTTTCTACTTGTTCTTACTTTCCATGTTAGCTCCTAGCTCCTCTCCTCACTCATATTTGAAAGAAGACATGAGAAAGCTGATGGAAAGCACTATGTGCAGACGTGGGGCTTCAAACTCTGCTGTCTTCACTGTAGAGTGATCTGGCTGGTTTCACTGGGCTTCCCTTGAAGTCAGGAGTTTGGGGGTATTTTCTTGGGCTGGTCAGATTCCTGGACTCTTCTGAGTCCCTGTCAGGGGGACAAGCGTCCGGCTGCCGGTGTTTTGTTCTGGAAGCCGAGCGGAGGGAAAGGCGGGAATGCCCCAAATTCAGGACATTCACTCCCTCTGTGCTTTCCTCCGCGGGTCTGTGTCCTCTCCAGCCCACAGGGCTTCTGTTTCATCCTCTCCAAACAGTAACCCACACTCTGACCCCGGCTCGTGCAGGGGTGGGGAGCAGGTCGGGGAACTCGGGGACTCTAACTGCTTCTGCAACAGGCTTTCAACCACTTCTACTGTTTTTAGTTTCACTTCCACTTCCAGAGGTACCTGGAGCTGGCAATTATGAAGCCTGCTGGGGATTCTGAGATATAAATCAGGTGCTCCTCCGGTTTTCTCAGGGTTGCTAAAATTACTAAATGTTTGTCTGAATTCTGGTCTCCAAAAATTGGCAAGGGTTATCTCTTCTCCCATTTTCTTATTCCTTGCAGTTTTTGTCTTTTTAAAAAACCCTCTCTGCTGTCAATTAAGCAGCATTTCAGGGGGAAAAGAACAAAATGAGTATGTTTAACCAGGTGGGAGATTAAAATTTATATTAATTTATACTTAACCAGATTTAATTGTAATTAAATATCTATATACATGTGTTATATTGACCTATTTACCATGTACTGGAAATATATATTTCTGTTAAAACCAATTCTAGTAAATATATATAAATATAACTGTTAATTCCTGACTTAAGCTAAAAGTGGAAAAAACAAGGCTGCCTGGAATATGTGTATGTATGTTAAAAGTTTTGTGAGTATGTGGGTTTTGTGTTTTGAGGTAGGAGCTCAGAGAAGGGCAGCTTCTGCAGCTTTTAAAAACATGACCACTTCCACAGTGTTTTGAAACACTTCAGAGTTCTGAAGACCAAGGAAGATATTTATACTATCGTACTAGAGAACCGTTACAACCACTAAAATAGTATTGTATGCTATTTCTGATAAAAGTTGGTCTAAGAGACATTACAAAAATTTAGCTTTAAAAATAATAATCTTTACATATTTGTTCTTTAAATATCTTAAAAAAAAAAAAAGGTAGTCGGCAAGCAAAGAGGTTTCAATTATTGTTCCACAGGCCCGCTGGTAAAAGATGAGGTATCAAAACACAGAAAGGAAATGTTTGACAAGACATGATAGAATATGCTTTAAAATAAAATTTAGTTGAAAGGGAGAAAAACACCCAAAGACATCTATAATGTCAATTACTCTAGAAAAATTTTCCTGAAGATGGCGGTGTGGGAAGACGCAGAGTTAGCATCTCCCCACACTAAGGCACCTGCCGGCCGCTGGTGGGGGACTCTGACACCCAAGGAGACAGGAGGAACCCCAGAGTGAACCAGTAGGACGTAGGGGGACTGACGGGGGAGGAGAAGTGGAGGCCAGACAGGATAGGCACCCCCGAGGCCGGGGAGATCAGGAGAGGCAAGCGGGAGGGACTCTCCAGGAAGAGCGGGAGGGGAGAGGAGCGGAGGGCGATCGCCTGGCCCACACGGGCCGGGGCGCCTGCTGAGCTCCCAAGCCGGTCTCCACCCCTCCAAAGCCCCCTCCAGGCCGCCTGGGTCCTGGGGGTATAGGAGGGAGGCCGGGGAGATCAGGAGAGGCAGGAGGGAGGGGCCCTCAGGGAAGAGCAGGAGAGGAGCGGAGGGCGATTGCCCCACCCACTCAGGCACGGGGAGCCTGCTGGGCTCCCAGGTGAGGTCCCCTGCCAGCTGAGACCAGGGGTGGGAGCATGCCTGGGCCCCTTCTGTTCCTTGAGCCTAAGCCTCACCCCTCACAGCCTTTTCCAGCCCTGTGGGTCCTGAGCAGTGGTCCCACCCACTGGCCAAACCTCACCCTTGCTTAGGGCCCGCCCTTCACAGCCAAGGCCTTCCCCAACCCCCTTTTATTTTTTTTTTCTTTTCCCTCCTCCTCTCTTTTTTTTTTTTTTTTTTTTTTTTTGTGGTACTGGTGTACCTTCCGGTTGCTGATTTATCTATACTTTTATTTTTATATTCGTGGTACTGATGTACCTTCCGGTTGCTGATTTATCTATACTTTTATTTTTATATTCTTTCTAACATAACTGTTAGTTTCCTAGACTAATTTTATTTTATAAAATTAGTATATGTATGTATAATAATACTATACATAGAAAACCCTAAAGATGCCACCAGAAAACTACTAGAACTATTCCATGAATTTGGTAAGGTTGCAGGATACAAGATTAATGCACAGAAATCTCTGGCATTCCTATACACCAACAACGAAAAATCAGAAAGAGAAATTAAGGAAACACTCCCATTTACCACTGCAACAAAAAGAATAAAACACCTAGGAATAAACCTGCCTAAGGAGGCGAAAGACTTGTAACTCAGAAAACTATAAAACAATGATGAGAGAAATCGAAGATGACATAAACAGATGGAGAAATATACCATGGTCTTGGATTGGAAGAATCAATATTGTGAAAATGACTATACGACCCAAGCAATCTACAGATTCAATGCAATCTCTATCAAACTATCAATGGCATTCTTCACAGAATTAGACCAAAAAAGTTTAGAATTCATATGGAAACACAAAAGACCCCGAATAGACAAAGCAATCTTGAGAAAGAAAAACGGAGTTGGAGGAATCAGGCTCCCTGACTTCAAACTATACCACAAAGCTACCGTAATCAAGACAGTATGGTACTGATACAAAAAAAGAAATACAGATCAATGGTACAGGATAGAATGCCCAGAGATAAACCTATGCACATATGGGCACCTAATTTACAACAAAGGAGGCGAGAACATACAGTGGAGAAAAGAGAGCCTCTTCAATAAGTGGTGCTGGGAAAACTGGATAGCTACATATAAAAGCATGAAATTAGAACACTACCTAACACCATACATAAAAATTAACTCCAAATGGATTAAAGACTTACACGTAAGAACAGACACTATAGGGCTTCCCTGGTGGCGCAGTGGTTGCGCGTCCGCCTGCCGATGCAGGGGAACCGGGTTCGCGCCCTAAAACTCTTAGAGGAACACATAGGAAAAACACTCTTTGACATAAACCACAGCCAAGATATTTTTTGACCCACCTCCTAGAGTAATGGAAATAAAAACAAACAAATGGGACTTTAAAATTAAACTTAAAAGCTTTTGCACATAAAAGGAAACCATAAACAAGACAAAAAGACAACCCTCAGAAGGGGAGAAAATATTTGCAAATGCAACAACAAAGGATTAATCTCCAAAATATATAAACTGCTCATGGAGCTCAACATCAAAAAATGAACAATCCAGTTAAAAAAATGGGTGGAAGACCTAAATAGACATTTCACCAACGAAGACATACAGATGGCCAAGAGGCACATGAAAAGATGCTCAACATCACTAATTATTAGAGAAATGCAAATCAAACCTACAATGAGGTATCACTTCATGCTGGTCAGAATGGCCATTATCCAAAAATCTAGAAACTATAAATGCTGGAAAGGGTGTGGTGAAAAGGGAACCCTCCTGCACTGTTTGTGGGAATGTAAACTGATAAAACCACTATGGAAAACAGTATGGAGGTTCCTTAAAAAACTAAAAACAGAACTACCATATGACCCAGCAATCCCACTACTGGGCATATACCCTGAGAAAACGATAATTCAAAAAGAGACATGTACCACAGTGTTCACTGCAGCACTATTTACAATAGCCAAGACATGGAAACAACCTAAATGTCCACTGACAGATGAATGGATAAAGAAGATGTGGCACATATATACAATGGAATATTACTCAGCCATAAAAAGAAAGGAAACTGAGTTACTTGTAGTGGGGTGGATGGACCTAGAGGCTGTCATACAGAGTGAAGTAAGTCAGAAAGAGAAAAATAAATACCATATGCTAATGCATATATATAGAATCTAAAAAAAAATAAAAATAAGGTACTGATGAACCCAGTTGCAGGGCAGGAATAAAGAGGCGGACGTAGAGAATGGACTTGAGGACACGGGGAGGGAGGGCGAAGCTGGGGCGAAGTGAGAGGAGCGTCGACATACATACACTACCGAATGTGAAACAGCTGGCTGGTGGGAAGCAGCAGCACAGCACAGGGAGATCGGCTTCGTGCTTTGTGATCATGACCTAGAGGGGTGGGACAGGGAGGATGGGAGGGAGGCTACCTAGAGGGAGGGGATATGGGGACATGTGTATGCATATGGCTGATTTGCTTGGTTGTGCAACAGAAACTAACACAGTACTGTGAAGCAATTATACTCCAATAAAGATCTATTAAAAAAAATTACTCTAGAGGACACGAAAATTCAACATAGAAAAAGACCTCATGACAAAAACAACGCCCAGTTAAGCAGGTAAAAAATAATAGAGCAGAAAGATTATTTATGTCCTAGAATGGTTACAAGCCAATGTGCAGAATATAGGAAATCAAGCATATTTCTTATCTTAATGAAAGGAGGTATAAGCAATTTCTAAGGTTACTCTGAGATTGGGTGGGTTAAGATCCATGAGTGTCACAATAATAAAGAATAAACATTTTACTTAAAAGAAATAGGAATATAATGAACCTATAAACCTGAGAAGAGAAGTACAGTGGAAAGTATCTGGATGAAAAACTAGCAATTTCACTGTGGGTTTGGCCAACAAGATTACTAAGCCTTGCTAAGGCTGCAGGTGAGGTTGTTATCCACTGTCACCAGACCTCTGCCATCTGTGAGTCAGAGCACTATACCCCAGAGAGACAGGTAACAATGAGATACAGTTAAAAGAACAGGAGAAATAGCAGATAAGAGCACTGGCTCAGGAATCAGGACAATTCCACCATTTGAGAAAAATCTTAGTATCAATAGATCAAGAAAAAGTAGGTTTATTCCCATTGAATTTCCCATTTCAGGACAGCGATTTATACTACTTTTGCAAAGAGAGAGTAAAAGAAAGTAACTGGGAAAGGAAGCCTTGGTTAAATGCTAGAGGAATCTCAAGTAGTAAAAATAATGTTTACGATAGCGCTGAAAATTATAAGCTTGAAAGGACTGGTGGGCAAGTCATTTCTCTTCTTGTTACTGTACACTGGATATACAGTGACTGGATAATTTTATTCTATGTAGGAAAAGCCTGAACCACAGTTCTAATATTAGCATGTGTACTGGGTTGAATAGTATCCCCCCCAAATTCCTGTCTACCCAGAACCTGGGCCTCTGACCTGATTTGGAAATACGGTCTTTACAGATGTAGTCAAGTTAAGAGGAGGTCATACTAGATTAGGGTGGACCCTAAATCCAATGACTAGTGTCCTTAGAAGGTGAGACACAGACACACACACAAGGAAAGGTCACTTGAAGACAGAGGGAGAGACTGGAGTGATGCAGCCTCAAGCCAAAGAATACCCGGGATGCTGGCAACTCCAGGATCTAGGAAGAGTCAAGGAAAGGTTCTTCCCTAAAGCCTTGGGAAGGGAGCATGGCCCTGCTGACACGCTGATCTCAGACTTCTATCCTCTGGAACTGCAGGAGAATAAATGTCTGTTGTTCTAAGCCACTCCGTCTGTGGGACTTTGTTACGGCAGCCCCAGGAAACCAAAACAGCAGGGTAACTAAAATTTTCTTCTTTATTAATTAAATAAATATTTACTGAGCACCCACCATATGAGAGGCACACTGTACTAGGGGCTGGGGTTAGATTTTAAATATTTCTCTCAGATATCACTTTTCAATACTGGTTCTAAAACTATGATATTAAAGGCAAATATCTAATCAACCATCTAAAATAATTTGAAACTCTAAAATCCTGAGACAAAACTCATAATCTGTGCAGGGTCCAAACAACTAATTTAAAAACTCCTTTCATCATAAAAAACAAGTAACTGTTTAAATTAACCAATATTTATTACATCTTTTTTAAAATTTATTTATTTAATTTATTTATTTTTGGCTGCATTGGGTCTTCATTGCTGCGTGCGGGCTTTCTCCAGTTGCGGTGAGCGGGGGCTACTCTTTATTGCGGTGCGCAGGCTTCTCACTGCAGTGGCTTCTCTTGTTGCGGAGCACGGGCTCTAGGCGTGCGGGCTTCCATAGTTGTAGCACGTGGGCTCAGTAGTTGCGGCTCGTGGGCTCTAGAGCACAGGCTCAGTAGTTGTGGTGCACAGGCTTAGCTGCTCCGTGGCATGTGGGATCTTCCCAGACCAGGGCTTGAACCCATGTCCCCTGCATGGGCAGGTGGATTCTTAACCACTGTGCCACCAGGGAAGCCCTACTACCTTACATCTTGATGAAATTTTGCTTATTTATACATAAATATGAAAATATAAAAAGAGAATTCCAAAGCCCCTTTTATAATTGGTGTTGGGTTTAAATTACAAATAATTTGTCTTTATTTCAGTTATTCGATCTTATTCTATTTATATACATTTTCTGAGGAACAGATTTCAAAGTTATTTTTTATAATTTACATTTCCTTTTTTTTTTTTTGGCGGTACGCGGGCCTCTCACTGCTGTGGCCTCTCCCGCTGCGGAGCCCGGGCTCCGGACGCGCACGCTCAGTGGCCACGGCTCACGGGCTTAGCTGCTCCGCGGCATGCGGGATCCTCCTGGACCGGGGCACAAACCCGTGTCCCCTGCATCGGCAAGCGGACCCCCAACCACTGCACCACCAGGGAAGCCCTACATTTCCTTTTTTATTTGTGACATTGAACACTTTTTCTACGGCACAAAGTTATTTTTAGATATATGTTTCTTATTCCTTTCAAAGGTTAATATAAAATTTAGGTTTAGAAAGGGTATAGCTGAGATGACAAGGAGGTGAATTTAATGCCCTGACTAATTTACAGAAAGCATTACTGATCACTGAGTCAAACGTTTAACTTTTTATAAATAAAATATAAAACCTAGAAATACTGTAACAATCTTAGGGGAAAGAAGAAGAAAACAGTCAATCATACACAGGCAGCTGTTGGATCAACTGAATTCTGCTGTTATTTTCCCAAAAACTCTAAAAGTGACATTGTAAATCTCTTTATTATTAATAATCTCTTTATTATTATTAATACTACTAATTAATACTACATTAATACTACATTGCAAATACTACAACCAGGTGTTAGTCAATTTTCCTTACAAATATGCCCCAACATTGACCGATCATTTCAAAATAACAGGCTGGCTCTCGGTACTCACACTATATAGGTCTCTGGTTTCTTCCTTCATTTTCGGGATCTCCAGGAGGAGGGCCCAGACTTCCCCTCTGAGCTGGAGTGGGATTCCTTTGTAAATCCTCCTGTGAAACTTATTAAAAGAAGCATAAATTGAAAGTTACAAACTGACAAAGCTTAGACTAGTCCCTTAAATCAAACTAATGAATATTTGTTAGTCTTTTCAAAGGAGTCCTGATAATTGATCCAATTTAACATGGCACATTTGGATCCTCTCATCTCTACTTTTCAGATCCGAACAGGGAGGCATATACACAGAAAGCATAGCATAAACTAGAAAATGTTAAGTACGCCCAGTGCACCAGTTATTTTCATACACTGCAAAGGTGTTCCTTCAGTGGCACGAGAGCACGATCAGTGCTGTTCTTTAAGTTGTGAACATCTGACTTACACACTCCCCATCGATATAACTAACTAGATACACATTTTCTTCTTTTTCCCTCCTACATCTAAAAGGTTCGAAATAGCAAAAGGGTTTTATTGTGTCAAAGTGCCTTCAAGGAGGGTAGAGTCTCTCTAGAACCTTCTATCTCATAACTCAATGTGACCTACAGTCTTCATTCGGGTCCACCCCCACGCCCCCCCACAAACACTCTCTCCCTCGTCCCTCTCCTCTTCCCAATTCTGGAGCGTTTCTTCAGGAAAACCTCTGTCCTCTTCTTAATGACATTGATCCTATCTGACCAGAAAAAAACAGTGATGAATTTCCATCAAGAAGGAGCATCATCACCTTTGAATGAAGTTAGGTACAAATCATCAGCATCATCAACACTTTGGGTCCTTGAAAGTACACTGCCATCACTCTAAGGATCTTAAGACTCACCATACCTCTCCATTTTCTTGTAATTATATCTTTGTTCTCAAGGCTAATTACGTATTCAAAATAACATATAAACCTACTATGCTCATTACAAAGTTGTGCATAAGGAAACTTTGAAACTTAAAAGGAAATGATTAAACAAATTACGGGCAGAAACTTCAGGAGCGAGGTAAGAGTAAGTACATAGTTACCTTTAGGATCAAAATAATATATTGAAGTAGCGCGGCTAAGAAAATAAGATGCAAGTTCTAATAATTGAAATGTTGACAAACTATGAACTAATAAGCAGAGCTTCAACGTCTACAATTATACTAGATTTTTAAAAATGAAACCTTTAGTAACTAAATTATGATGTAGCTTTAAGAAACTGTGATTTTAAATCAGTGACACTATAGAATAACTTTTCCTGTGAAACACTGAATACTGTGAAGTTGATTCAATTAGACAATTACATATATAATTTCAGTTTTGTTCTCTTGGCATAAACACAGTAAGTCTCAAATTTGAATTTCCAGCAGACAGTGACTAGAAACACTGAAGTTTTCACTTATGCGGTAGATGTAACTGGAAGAATACGTACAGAAAGGCTTTGTATAAACTAGACTCTGCTTCAACACTTCCCATGTACTAAACATTTACCACCATTAATTGCAAACTGAGTGTGGTTTTAAAAAAGGTGAGTTTAAGATTTACTTTCCAAAGAAAGTTTATCATCTATATTCATTTCAAAATTATGATAAACTTAACTTTTTAAAGGAATATCATCCACTAAAAGTAACTTCAAATTATCTCCTGAATTTCTAGAGTAAGGATGTTAAACTGAAAGCAATTATTATGAATACCAGAATGTGGGAATTATTGCAAATGTGAAAAGTGAAATTTTGATAGTCAAGTAAAACATCATGGCAGGTAAACAGATAAACTTTGATGGACTTGAACGTCCATCAGACGGATGTTTTTCGATGAGTAAGATAGGAACCACATGCATTTCTTATACTGTATCACTTACAAAGGTTCTGGACATTATTTACTGCTTTCATTCAATTCTGCATTTAACAACTGTACATAAATTACTGTTCATTGTTTATCCTAAAGTTAAATCTAGATTTAGAAAAACAAAACAATAAATTGCCATGATTCAACGAAGAAGAAATAATAGAAAGATTTCAGGTAGAAATAAAAAATTAATGGTCCTAGTGTTATTCCAGGGATAAAACAAAAAATGAGGCATGCCTAGAAAAGGCTCAAAAAGAAACTCTCACGCACTGTCATGATCATCATCAACAGTAACAGTTAAAACCAACTTTTACTGAGCATTTACTATGTACAGGAAACTGTTTAAAACTATTTACATATGTTGTCTCATTCAGTGATATTAATAATGCTATGAGATATTATTACCCCAATTTTACAAATGCTGACAGTGAATCACAAAAAGATTCAGTAACTTGCTCAAAGGCACACAGAAGATATTACCAGTTAGTAGAAGATACTGATTTTATATTTTATAAAAAGCAAAGACCATCTTTCTAAAACCACGGTGTTATGTAGTATATCCACTGTTCTGCTCAACTGGACTTACTAAAATACATGGAATGGAAAATATTAATGAAATCAAAGAGCAGAAAGCATTAAAAATAAAATTATAAAATAAAATAAAATTGTAAAATAAAATAAAATTATACTCAAAACCTAAAAGGAATATAAAAAGGGATGTATCTGGATTCAAGCTCTGCGAGGTAATGAAATGAAACATGTATACAAAGTAAGATACAGCAGAAAAAGAATCAAATTATGAGTTCTTAAAATAAGCATTTTAAATTATAGTTACTATTTTTCAAATACTTCTACTGTTACATGACAGACTGACACTGTGGTTATACAGATCTTTCCTCACAAATTTTCAACTATTGTAGAAATTCTGGAAATTTTGTAAAACAAAGTAGGAATCATATCAAAGCACAACAATTATAATAAAATCTGCTTATTCTCCAGAACAGTGGTACAGTTTTCATTTGTTGAGAATCTTTCAATTGACAAAGCAGTATCTCACACTTTCTAGGACAGCTCTGTAATGTCGGCAGGGCAGGTGCTACTCCAGTTTAAAAGGAAGGAAATTAAGGGACAAAGAAGCGGCCTGCCTAAGCCAAGAATTCCATCTTCCTGCTCCTGCTTCAGGATATTTCTGCCAAATCACACTGCCCCTTAGAGATCACAACTTTATTAAAGTAGTAGAATTTATCAGTAGAAGGGGATAGCTGGTCATCCCAACTCAAAAGCGAACAACATTCATTCATTCATTCTAAACAGAAACTGTAATGACTTTCTGCTTTGTGGTCAACGCTTACTAGGTACTATGGATACAAACTTGAAAAAGTTCTGTGGAGTTCACAGTGTAGTGGGGAAGATAATCATATAATCATATAATTATAAACATAATCCTTTGTAATGAGGTCACATACATTAACTCCTATCAGAGCTGAGTATCACACCCTGAGGGGCAAGTTGTGATAGAGACATCACCCCGGCCACAGGTGGGCCAGGGTGGTAATGGGAGCATGGCAGGCACCACACTGTCTAATCTGTGGGAGTGGTTTCGGCGGGCAGCTGGCCCTTATGGAATAGACACGAGATTCTAAGGGAAACCAGAAACAGTTTAGGGATAAAGGTGTTGGGGGCAGGGGCGGTGAATCTGCTGTGGTGGTCACTTCTTTATTGGTCCAACACCGGGGCTCTCATCCCGAGACTATACCACAGATACTATAATGGAGGAAGGGGCGTGAGTTCTGCAGGAGAGAGTAAGGAAAGATTTCCTTTAGAGAGGATGAAAACAAACTCAACATGAAGGATACGCAGGAATTTTCCAGGAAGGAGAAATGAGGGTGGGGACGAGGGTAAGGACAGTGATAAATCAAACAGTAATAGCAATGTTAATAACACCAGTGACACTAACATTTTATGATTATTTATTAGGAGCCGAGATATGTTTCTAGATCAATGTATTCCTCGTAGTATTTTTACATTCCTTAAGAGGTAGGTACTATGCTTATCATGTCCATTTTACAGATGAGAAAATCAGGTGTAGAAAGCTTTAGTAATGAGCTCAAAGTCACACAACTAATACACTGTGGAAGAAGAACTGAAATTCGAGAAGTCAGATTTCATAGATCATAGTCTGAACAATCATTATATAGAACTTCTATATGTTGGATTTTAATATTTTAATATTCCAATTTGAAAAGTACTACCTTTAAAATTGTTACAATTTTATTTTATGGGTATGATCTCTGTTCACTTGCCAATAAAATCAAGCAGTCTATTTCAGTCACACAGATACATTTAAAAATCCATCAACTAAAAAAAAAAAAAACAAAAACACTTTCCATCACATGACCTAATGTTTTCAACACGTCTTTCTAACCTTACTGTGCACGTCAGCATGGCTGCGAGTGAGTAAACTTTTCAGCCCAGCAAGTTTGGCTCAGTTTGGGACCTTCAAAGCTGCAAGTGAACCCAAGGAGACAACAGCTTACTCTCTGAGCTGCTTGTGCTCTTCATTGCCTTCATTTCCTTCAGTCGTCCCGCTCCGTTGGTCCCTTCGTCTCTGTCTCCAAATAGGCCCACGTCTCCTGAGTCTGGATCTGAAAGCTTTAGAATGCACAAGGCCCCAATGCCTCTCACAACCACATTCTATTTCCTTCCGGCCTTTTACTGACAAACACCGAAAGGGAGAGCTAGCAAACAGATGGTACATCTGGACGTAGCATCTCTTGCTTGTCACTAATAACGGCCTTGAGAAATTTATTTCTAAACATCGTGCCTCCATTTTCACATCAGTGCAATCAAATGTTGGCTAATGAGTCTGTTAGTTACCTGGCGAACACAGGTCCATTCAGTTATTTAACCAGAAAAAAAATGTGTATCTGTAGTAGGAACTCTGCTGTGACAGAGCTTAGACACAATTATATAATGGCTAGTTAAATCAGAATGGCCTCTACTTAGCAGAGATAACTTCATCTCTTCATTTAATAGATTGTATTTTCAAAATATACTATGACTGTACATAGGGGGCAGTCACTGTGAGAACACAGGCAACTGTAATGGCAACTATTTTTCATTAAATCTTATATTCTAAAAATCCAAATATTCTCATCAGAGCTATATATTTTTATTTCAAGATATTTTTAGATATTTCTTTGTACCACTACTACATAAGTAAGGAGTCTGTTGAGAGAAAACTCATACCTCCCTTTGGAAGAGAAGAAAAATATATACTACTTTTTAAGTTCAATGCAGTTTAAAACTGGGTATGAACTGAAAGCAGCATTCTTTTAGAAGGTACATTCTACCTCATAACAGATTGGACCATATATATCATCAAGTAATTCTAGCATTATAGCTGTGGGAAAATACTTTAAAATTATTCATGAAAGGAAGAGCTCTACTAAAATCTCTTACTGGGAAGTACATTAGCCAGAGTTGCTGTGAGCTTAACAGCCTAGTAGAATGCTCATTTTTACAGAGGCTTATATACTTTCAGACATATGTATAAAGCCATACAATTCTACAAATATTTTATTGAACTGAAGCTGAGACGAAAGTGTAGGTGCAACGCATCAAAACTGATCCTGTAATTAGCACTTGAGAGACCTTTCCACAAAGATGTCAGGTGAAGCAGTTGTCAGCTTTAGGCCAGTCTGAGAAGCAGACTGTTAAACAAGAGCACAGGGGTCATGACCAACATCCTACTCTGAACGGATTCTTCTTGAAGCACCTTAATGAAATCAGCAACCCAGAAATGAACTTACTCCTGATGAAAATAAAATAGTAAGAGTCTAATGGAATTTAAATAGGGATATTTAGGATGCTCAAAAAGAAGAGTGGCGTTATTCCTGTGAGATACCCCATGACAAAAAGATTTTCATGGTTGAATAAGTGTCATGAAATTTAAGGTCCCTCTTGAAAATTTCTACCACACTATAATATTAAAGATGCTGAGGCATCCTGTAGTAAAGAAACCTGCTTACCTCGGTTCAGCTTTATCCCAACTTTATTTAACCAGAGAGCCCCTTTCTCATGTAATAATAAACAACACTTACTGACTGCATATTAAGTATCAGGCACTATTCTTTGTGCTTTACATGAATTAACTTATTTAATCCTCAAAACGACTCTGTGAAGGAGGTATTGTGATTACCCCCATTTTACAGACAAGTAAACTAAGGCAGAAAAAGGTTAAATAGCTTCCTCCAGGTCATACTACTAGTAATGTGGCAGAGCTAGGGATTGAACCTAGGATAGTCTATTGCTTAACCATTAGG
This sequence comes from Physeter macrocephalus, assembly GCF_002837175.3. NCBI lineage: Eukaryota > Metazoa > Chordata > Mammalia > Artiodactyla > Physeteridae > Physeter > Physeter macrocephalus. Next base: position 26,054,004 of record NC_041224.1, on the reverse strand, counting down.
CAACAGTGCTTTTGTGTAATACCCGTTAGACCCCAAGGAACTGATGCTCCCTGGAATTCTTGTTGGTAAAGGCTGACACACAACAATTTATATCTACGTAAAAAGGAAAAAATATATATTGCATGGAAAAAAAGTGTGAGGAAACAGACAAAAATACTAACAGTTAACTCAGTGTTTTGCTGTAGGATTATGGAAGATTTCTTTTTTCCCTTTAAATATTTTTTACTGCCCAACCTTCTTTCAAAAAACTGATAGCAGTAGTCAACCCTACTGCATGATTACTATAAGCGAGGTGCAATGCCAAGTGCTTTATATGCATGAAATCATTAAATCTTCATCTTTTTGAAATGGGTATTGTTATCTCCATTTTATAGATGAGGAAACCGAGGCTTAGATGTCAGCAGTTCTCAAGGCAAGGGCCATGAGGTCAAGACTATTTTCGTAATGATGCTAAACCATTATTTGCCTTTTTCCCTATGTTGACTTTGGCCTGGGAGCAGAAAAGCCATGGTGGTGAAGCCCCCGGCACCTCAGCACAAACTGAGGCAGAGGAAGCACTGTGCTGGCAGTCACTGCATTCTTTCCTCACAGTTTAAAAAAGAGGTCAGTTCGCTTAGGAATGCCCTTGACGAAGCAGTAGAAACTATTAATTTCATTCAATCTCAATCCTGAATACACACACGTCTTATTAATATTCTGAGCGATGAGGTGGAACGCACACAGAGCAGAGTGTCGGCCTCAAGAAAGAGCATTTATGAAATTGTATGAATCACGATCTGAACCAACTGCTTTGGTCACGGACACCGTCATTACTTGAAGGAACGACTGACCAGCCAATCGTGGTTGTTGAGACTTGGGTACTTAGCAGACATTTTTCTCAAAAATAAATGAAGTAAGCCACTTTAAGGAAAATACCTGACAGTATTTTTGCCCCTGATAACACCTGCCCTTTCAAGCAAAAGTTAGAATTTTGGAAAACTTATACCACTAGGAACTTCACAGCTTCCCAATATTTAAGGAAGAATAGTAGGAATTCCTACTGATTAGATTAGTAGGAATATTAATAGATGTATGCATTTTTACAAATTGACTGAAAACAGCACAGAGTCAATGCGGGATACAAAGATCTGGGGCGGGGTGCGGGGGTGGTCTGCTAGAAGCTTTAGGACAAGGAGACGCTCCTGCTTCATGGAAAGCTTTCAGAGGCCAGGCCTCTCTCCTTCTGAGCCGGGAGACAGGGGGATACGCAGCCTGGAACGACTGCAATAATCCTGATCCCAAAGGGAAGCCAAAGCTCAGCAGGAAGCCGACACTGAAGTAGGCAGAGAAGAGAGCCGGAAAGAAACGAAATCACAGGCAAGGTACCCAAGCGGCGGAATTCAATCATCCCCGAAAGCCAGCTGACCTCTGGACTGTCCGCCACATCCTCTCAATTCCTGCAACCCATCTGAACTGGCTATTCTGTGACAGCACAAAGACTCCTAATTTGAGGCATTCCACTCAATTAAATTACACTTAAAATTTTTCTAAGAATATGAACGTAATACTCTTACAATTAAAGAGGAACTTTTACTGGGAAAATCCACATTGAATTGGTAGAGTTTCATAAGGAAGTAACATTTTTAATTACCTTTTCAGTGTTCTTGTATTTTTCCCATCCTTTTAGCATTTTCAACCATTTAGTAGTTCTTTCAATTTCCAGGTGCTTTTGCTAAAAATAAAATTGAAATTCATTGTTACTGTTTGTTTCAGGCTTCTTTTACTTACACATTACAAAAAAATGTCAAGGAAAATGCTGCGGAAAAAAGGACTACTAAAAATGTTATGCTATATTGGACAGCAAATATCCTAACTTTTTTTTAAAGTTGGATAATTGATGACATTTGTGTCAACAGTATCCCCTTGCCGAAGTTAAGATGCGTAGGAGATACTCCATTGGGACAGGTAAAGAGAAAGGGATCACTTAAATTTTCTAACATTTTAATCACTGAAAACGCTGGGTATTCTACAAATTTAAGCCAAGAGGAAATTTTAAAACAGTCTGAAATATTTTTATGAAGCATCAAAAACACAACTTCAAAATTCCATTCTCTTCTTTCACATTTTACCAATTTCTGGCATCTTAATGTCTTCAGTGACAAAGGTGGTTTTGTAAAGGAGAATTGGGTATTACTGGGGGGAGACCATCATATAACTAGCACTATGTTAGTGAAAAATTGTACAAAAATAAGTAATAGTTGCTGCCCCAAGGCAAGTTCACCGTCTGCTAAGGGCACCTGATGTGGAATATGCAGCGTTGTGACCTAGAGGCAGAGACGGTGACTCAAGTCCTGCGGAGGGAGCAGTCGAACCGACGCAGGGGCGTCAGTGAAGGCGAGTATAAATGAAGGACTGGAAGAGGGTTAGGGTCTTTATCAAGTGCAACATGGGAAAGAACATTCCGAGAAGCATGGACAGATGTACTTCTTAGACAATGCGGCAGTGTAGGGGCTAGAAAAGGAAGCATCTGGAGCTGAGGCTGAACGCACAGGCGGGGGTCTTGGTTGTCACACTAAATTAAGATTTGGGGCAAAGCTGGGAACAGGGAAGGTGGTAGAGAAAAGGCTTCTTCTGCACTTCTTTGGTTTCAAGGAGAAGGGGTATTTTTCCTAAGTACTCGGGTGGGCTCTCCAATCTCTTACTCACTCCTATGGTGGTAGAGTGACTTACTTGATTCGTACATTTAGAAAAAGAACTGGGTGTGCACAGCCCTCTGGTCCCTTTACTTTGGGAGGAGCCCAGCTACCCTCAGAAAATCCATTTGTACTCTGTCCTTTCAGGGAGGAAAAAAACACCCTCTTCGGCCAAGAAGTCTGGGTGACCCCTGTGCCCATGACCAGGTGAGCAAGTCCTCTCCTCCGGGGGCTCAGCCTAGGAGGCCCCTCGCTGCCACACACCTAACCTCCTCCCCCCTGACTACTCCATCTACGAAGGCCGAGATGTTTGCTGCTTCCCCACTGCCTGGAACAGAGCCCGGCAGGGTCCACTCCTAATGATGACCTTTTCATGAGAACAAAACTCAAGAGAATGCTTTCTTATGAGTGAGCTGAGATTCTGCTATTTTGTTAATTCTCCTCGATTCCAGCATTGTCTTTTCAGAAGGCCTAAGTGTATTAAGTGCATCTAAAAAGTAAATGAAATGGAAGACTACACAGGAAAGAAAATGGTTCTGAGGATACATTTTATGCTCAAAAATGTATGCTCGTTACACTCTTATGAGGTAGGTATAATCACCCCCAATTTACAAATAAGGAAACAGAGGCACAAAGGGTCTAATCAACTTCTCCAAGTTCCCACATCTGGTGAGTTCAAGGCCAGGCAGCGTGGCCCCAGGACCTGCGCTCTAGGCCACCATATCCTACACTCTTGCCTCCACCATGTCCCTGCTCTCGTTGGGGATCACAGTTCCTGGATGGAAGCAACAGCTCCTCATCAACGGTCTTCAATCCAGCCTCAAACAGGCAGATGGCATAGGCCCACCATCGATATTTTTAGATTCAAAAGAAGCATAAAATCCCAAAGAAAGTCCTGAATTTAGGAAAAGATTCTCACCAATCAGAATACTTTTATGGAATTTTATTTTTAGGCATATCCTTAAAACTCTTTAATTACTTCTTTACTCTTAAAAATTTTTATGGGTTTTTCATAACCAAAGATGATCACTTGTGAGCAAAAGATACTCTGTTATGATTCTCATTTTTCAAAAGATTAAGCATATTCTTGGGGCTTCCCTGGTGGCGCAGTGGTTGAGAGTCTGCCTGCCAGTGGGGGGGACACGGGTTCCAGCCCTGGTCTGGGAGGATCCCACATGCCGCGGAGGGGCTGGGCCCGTGGGCCACAACTACTAAGCCTGCACGTCTGGAGCCTGTGCTCCGCAACAAGAGAGGCCGCGATAGTGAGAGGCCCGTGCACCGCGATGGGCAGTGGCCCCTGCTCGCCGCAGCTGGGGGTGGCCCTCACGCAGAAAAGAAGACCCAACGCAGCCATAAATAAATAAATTTATAAATTTATAAAAAGATTAAGCATATTCTTCATTATATTATTAGCAATAAAATCTTACAGATGGTTCCAGAAATACGTTTAATTTTAAAACTCAGTGGGGCTCTGAAATCTAATTAATGTTTCTGCTAAATGTGACTTTAGAGAAGGCCAAGCTGTGAAAAATTAAGATTGATCTAAGATGCCACTTGGTGCTTTCTTGTTCTTCTGCACTCCCCCCCGACTTCTTCAAAGCATAATCCCTTTCTCCACCAAGAGGAAAACACCAAATAATTCAAGCCCACCCAAGAGTACAATAACATACACTTTGCCAGGAAAAATCCTACGGAGATCTAGCAGGTCTCTTGCTATCTTTCATTTTTATGACTATTAAATTGTCAATAAATCACTTTAAGGAATAGCTATTCTTTTCTTTAAAGGCACATTTTTGTATTCTAATGCTCATCATATACATAGAGAGATTATTTTAAATGCTACACATTCTCACATGCAAGGATAAAACAGACGCACACAATTTTCAGAACCATTAAGTATACATTTCTTTCCCCTACAGCAAAAAAAAAAAAAAAAAAAAGGAAAAAAAATACACTTTGGGTAAAGCTCCCAGGCTGTAGGATTTTAAAATTATACATCAGTAGTTCAATCAGGTTTAAGTGTTAACTCCATAACTCTGCCAGATCAACTATACCACACTTGCACGCACTCATGAATCTATAATAAATGGATACAATATACTTTATCAGCAAACATGCTATAGCTTAACAACTCCAGAATTTATTGAGGTAAGAAATAACTGAAAACACATGTGACAAATGTAAACTTAAATGCTCTAGAAAAACAGGCTAAGGAACATCATCTTGCCATGGAATCAGTAACACCAAAACAGACTAGAATATAACAGCAAGTTAGAATCTCACCCAGAAGTTCAGCAGATACTTCAAACTCAACACACCCAAAACGATTTCCCTAAACATGCTGCTATTACCCCTCCCTTTCCTACTATGAATTAAGAGCATCACCACCCACTAAGTCAATCAACCTAGAAGCTGAGGTTGTCTTCAGTCTTCCTTGTATCTTCTTTCCACACCCAACCTACACTCTGCTGGTCCCATCCCCTTCTGCTTCCATCACATCCTCTGCCCTCTTTCTGTCAATCCTCAACTCTAGATGAGGGCAGTAACTCCTCACAGGTAGCCCTGGATGGCTTCAAGCCAGCCTCCACGCTGCTACGACCTTTTAAAGGTGAGTCCCAGCTTAACATCTTTCAATACCTACAAATAAAGTTCAAATCTCTACACGGTTGGCCCTTCACAATATGGCCCAAACTCACCTTCTAGTTTCACTCCTTGCTACCTTTATGATCTAGCCACCTTGAACTATCTGTCATTCCCAACACACAATGTATTTTCATGCCTCTCTGACCAGTGTTTGCTTTTCCTCTGCCTGTGATGCTCTTCCTCACCATCATCTGGCAAAACCCTATGCATCCTCTCAAGACCCAGTCAAATGTCAAAGGTTCAAAACCTTTTCCAAATTCCTCCATCCTCCAGGCAAAATAAACTGTTTCTTCAGCATTTCATGGCATGGACTAAGGACTCAGTTGGCCCGAGCTCTGCCCCTTCTTATCTGTTTCATTTGGGACAAGTTACGTAATCTTTCTGTATCTTAGTTTCCTTATCTATAAAATGAGAATTATTATGATTATTGTTATAACACCTAACACCATTTGTGTTCTAGTTGGTCTAAATGCCCAAATATTTATTATTATTATTATCTGTATCTTAGTTTCCTTATCTATAAAATGAGAATTATTATGATTATTGTTATAACACCTAACACCATTTGTGTTCTAGTTGGTCTAAATGCCCACATATTTATTATTATTATTAAAGGATGAACTCCTTGAGTACAGGAACCATATCATATACTCTTTTAATTTCATCACCTAAAACTGTGACTAGTGTATAAGAAAAGTTAAATAAACATTTTTAAACATAATTTACATCAGGAGAGACAAGCAAACACTACTATGAAGCAATTATGTAATAGCATTTTGTGGTCTTGGAAGCAGAGGGGTGGGAAGGAGAATGAATATGACTAGACTGACCAAAATCCTAAGTACTTTTGATAGCAGTTCGATCACTATAATACAGAAGTAAACATAAGTGAAGTACAACAGTATCTCTAATGTAGCATAATAAAGATATGGATCATTCCATCATGTTGGCAATGCTTTTCAAAGTGCTGCTAAAATGTGAAACTACTGATGTTAGGAATCTATACAAAGCTGATGTTAAATAACTCTGTTGCCTTTATACACTGACATCTTACTTCTCCCAATTTTTATTGAAATATTTCAAGCCTACAGAAAAGTGGAAGACCAATGCACCATATACTTATATATGCTTCACCAAAATCCATCAATTATTAACATGTTGCCAGATTTAATCTATTTATATTAGGGCTTTTTTTTTTTGCAGGGGGTGGGGGGCGCTGATCTGTTAGAAAATCTCAGACGTCGTGAACACTCCAAATATTTCAAGTATGTAACACCTAAGAACAAGACACATTATCCTACATAATCACAGTACAACTATTACACCCTTTCAAGAAATTTAAAATTGGTCCGTTATTTGGTAATAAATGGTCCATATACCAAACTCCCCACTTGTCCCAAAATCGTTCTTTAAAGCTGTTTTTCTTTAGGTGGGTTGTGGGGGGGATTCAGAATCCAACCATGGAACATACATTGCCTTTACTGGCGCATCTCTTAAGTTCCCTTTGCTCTAGAACAGTCCCCTGGCCTTTGTCTTTCATGATGTTGACTTTTGAAGAGTCTAGTCCACACTATCTGGCTTTGCCTGTTTCCCCTAGATTTTGGTGGGACTACTACACAGGTGATTTTGTGTCCTTCTTATGGCATCACATCCAGTGACAGATCATGCTGATTTGTACCATTATCAATGATACAACTTTTGATCCCTTGGTTAAGTGGTATTTGCCCAATTTCTCCACTAACTAATGGACAAATTCCCTTTTGTAACTAATAAGTAATCTGGGTGGTGCACTTTGAGATAGTATGGACATCCTGTTCCTTAACAGCTCTACTCAGTGGTCTTCTCATCCACTATAATCTCTGTCTGAGTCAATTCTGATTCTGATGGTAGTAAAATGGTATGGTGGATTTTTTTTTCCTTATGATTCTTTCTATATTATTAACTGATAATCTTCTATCAAAAAGTTTTTCCTTTCAAGTCCCTCCCCATTTTTAACTATCACTAAGGTATAAAGGACTATTTTATTTAATGTGTTATAATCCATTATTATTATCATCACTATTCTTTTTGAAGCTCAAATTGCCCCAAATTTGGCTGGACTGCCTCTTATCTGGTTGGAGATTTCCCCTCTTCAGGCAGATCCTTTAGACATGACCGATCTGGCACAATATAATTCAGGCTCACTTTATACTTTTTCTATCCTAGACCTAGATCATCCATTTCTTTAAAAAAAACAGTGGTTCTTTTTAATGGGGAATGGTATTCCAAAACTAAGATCTGGGTACTAGATGTGCTCATCACTGAAATTTTAAAAATCATATAGGAGACCCTTGTATAAGAAAACTCTACTCCCCTGAGAATTTCAGAACATATATCAAAAGGAAAATGGGGGCTTCCCTGGTGGCACAGTGGTTGAGAGTCCGCCTGCCGATGCAGGGGACACGGGTTCGTGCCCCGGTCCAGGGGGATCCCACGTGCCGCGGAGCGGCTGGGCCCGTGGGCCATGGCCGCTGGGCCTGTGCATCCGGAGCCTGTGCTCCGCGGCGGGAGAGGCCACGGCAGTGAGAAGTCCGCGTACCACAAAAAAAAAAAAAAAAAGGAAAATGATGCAGGAGTCTTAATCTCCATCCTATATTCCCTTTGTTATCTCTCCATTACCTCCACCGATTAGGAAACGGTACCGTACTGTATACTCTTCCCCAGGAGCTGTTTTCAGGAAAGGACTAAACTTCCATTTGAAGTTTGCAATCTGATACCTGATCATCTGAAATTCACATCCCCTCTGAATCAGGACTGGCCCCTCCTACTGGAGTAAGGAGGGTATAACGATTAAAAATGGGACCAATATCTTCTTTGTTGAGATCACTTAACCTCTAGTGATCTGAGACTATACCTTAATCCTATACAGGACCAGTTGAATAGGAAGTATTTAACAACTGCTGCATCACCCACATAGTATGAAGTTGCCTTGCATTGGGTCCAATGCTCCTCTCACTAGTAACATGATTTCTAAGCTAGATAGTAAAGGCTACCCATATACACAATGCATGGATGGATATTAAATAGGCTTCTCTTCTAGAATAAGAAGTCTTAGAACTTTACTGAAGTTCAAGTCTTCAGATGTTTTTTTGAATATTAGGATGTGTGACTGAGGATAAAGCTGACCCAAGTCACGCACACCTAGACCTCACCAGCAGAGGTCAGGAGAGGATAAGGAGTGTAAGAAGCAAAGAGTCGTGTTTTAATAGAATGATATTGAAAAGTCATGTATTTTGAGCAAGATTTCACACCTCATAAAATTAAAACATAATTTTTAAAGATCCGAAAAGGCTCCAATATTCTGTTAAGCCATGCAAAATACGGCACTGCAAAAAGGAATAGCTGAATCCATGAAAATGCATAGCTTTACATATCCTTTCCTCCTTATTAAAAACATCAATAAGCTCAAAGAAACAATATAATCCTTTATTAATAGTGTTCTCTGCAGAGTAAATATAATAAGTGTGTTTGTTTATTTGTTTCAGTGACTGTCTGGGGGACTCCAAAGCAGTCTGCAAATACCAACACCAATCCTCTTACGAGGGACTGCCTTCTACACCTGGAACAAAAGCCCCGATGCTTGACTATGCATCAGCGTACAAGTCTTCCCAAACGGCAGGCAGGAAGTACACGTTGCAAGTGGATGCTCTGTGAAGATTGATGAACACTTATACACTTCCACAAGGCTATCATTTCCACTGATTTTATTCAAGGCCGCATATGAATATGTAGAATTTTTTATTAGTTTCCTAGAAACGGCAGACTTTGGCCATTAGGACTAGGCAATCACTGAAGAACATACGAACTAAACTGAAACTAGAAAAATTGGGGGAAATCCTGATAAACTGAAAAGTTTCCAGCCTCAGACTGCTTTGCATGTGTCTAAAGTTCTCATTCCACTTTAAAGAAACCAATTGGGCCACACAGTATGAGTGCAGTTTATAGACAAGGGTAGGACGGAGTCTCAGTCAGCAGCCTCAGAACCCCCACTCCCAGTAAAAGCCTGACGAGGGAATATAAAACTATGTCTTATGTTAAATTATCAAGGTGTGCACATCATTTCATAGTGATTCCCTATTATATTAAACTCTTTAGAGTAAACAATCCATTAATTATAACTTTAATTGCACTGGATAAGAGGTCTTTTACTGTACAGGCAAATCTCTTAAAAAAAAATTAAAAACAAACCACCTCCCTCAAGCATGCAACCTCTAACTAGGTTTTGTCTCGCATTTCTTCTTCGCTTCACTGTCACATTTCTTGAATCATCTACACTACTGGTTCCCACATGTCTGAATTTTCTGGACGAGGAATTCGTTTTGAAAGGGGAAGAGAGGTGGCATTGGAGAGAAAAGTCAATAGTGGGTTGCTAGATTTTTATTCTGCCAAATATGGATATTTTTTGTTAAAAGATACCTTCCAACTCTTCTCTCCCTCATTTCTCAAATAAAGCACATTGTCAACATTTGAAAGGACAAGCTCTGCCAACCTTTAAATTCGCATGTTTAATGACATAACACAGTCTTTATGTTCACCTGGTCGTTCACTCAGCCCCATTTATTAAGCACGTATTATGTGCCCTGCTCTAGGTTCTGGGGATACAACAGTGAACAAAGAAGATGAAACCCCCGCCTAGAGATTACATCCTAGTGAGGAAACAGACAAAATAAAGATATAAGTAAAATATTGAGTAAGTGAAACAGTGTTAGTACTAAAGAGAGAAACAAAGGAGGGAGGGGGATAGTTGACATGCAGGGGGGAGGGAGTTCCCAACGTAAGATCTGAGATGACAGGGAGGGTCTTATTCCGAAGGTGGCGTCATACAGTAAATACCTGGAGGAGATGAGGGACCACGCCCTGTAGCTCTTGCGGGGAGGAGGAGGGGCTGCCCAGGAGAGGAGGCAGCCAGGCAAAAGCCTGAAAGAGGGAACATGGCAGGCTAGTCGGGGAACACTGAGGAGGCCGGTGGGTGAGCAAGAGACGGGAGCAGGAGGGCTTCCCTGGTGGCGCAGTGGTTGAGAGTCCGCCTGACGATGCAGGGGGCGGGGTCCGTGCCCCGGTCCGGGAAGATCCCACATGCCG
>NC_041224.1:26041284-26043512 GCF_002837175.3 Physeter macrocephalus | reverse complement strand
GAGAGGCCCGGGTACCGCAAAAAAAAAAAAAAAGAGAGAGATGAGAGCCAGTCACACGGGGCTCTGAGATCATTCTAAGGACCTTCCCTTTTACTGTGGATAAGCTGGAGAGCACGCAGGATGTTCCCATCAAGAGTGACATGCTCTCTCTTATTTTAACAGGATTATTCTGGCTCTTGTGGTGAACAGACAGGGGACACTAGCAGAAGCAAGGAGCTGGAAGCCCCAGAAGAGAGGTTCCAGCAGACCAGGCAGCAGAAGCGGGGATGCTGAGAAGTCATCAGACTCTGGACACACACTGAAGGCCGAGCTGACACACGAGGTGTGGGGATGGTCAAACACAACTCAGAAGTTTTTAGACTGAAACCTGGAAGGGTGGCGCTCCCACTGGTTGAGATGGGAAGCTTGTTCACAGATGGATTTGAAGAGAATAACAGAAACCCCAGTTTGGACATTTTTTAGACATCTGAGTGTATGGAGTAAGCCAGACACTAAGTCTAGACACTGAAATGCACACACAGTCTGGGGGTTGGCGTTTAAAGCCAAAAGGCTAGATGAGATGACCGAGGAGGAGATCCAGACAGGAAAGAGAAGTTCCAGGCCTGAGCCATGGGCTCAGGATAAAGTCATGAGACGAGAAGGAACAAGTGGAGGAAATGGAGAAAGAGCAGCCAGTGAGGAAAGAAGAATATGCGGAGAGTGCGGGGTTCTGAAGGCCAAGAAATGGGAACATATGAGAGTGAGAGGCTAAGCAACCACATCACACGCGCGGGTGGGTCACTGGGAACTGACCACTTGGTGTGACAGTGCAGAGATAAGAAATAAGAAACACGAAGCAAGCACATCGGCTGGGCAAGGCCAGAGAAGGAGGTACTGGAGGTTTGAGAGGAAATAGGAAGCTGCACTAGTTAAAATGGAAGCAGAAATTCACTAGGAGGAAACGGTATGATGTCCAGGCAGCATAAACAGCCAGCTGAGGTTTGTGATCATGGATGTAAAGTAAAACCAGTCATCCCAGATGGGAGTCTTTTCCCAGTTGCACTGAGCCGCTCAGGTGCAGGCGCTGCAGAGGCACGAAGTTCAGCCCAGGAGAAGTGGGCAGGAGGGGGGAGGGGGTGGTCCCAGCCTGTGGCAGAGCTGAGCTGGGAAGAGAGGGGAACGAAGACGTAACAGTTGTGGGATCCAGAGGGTCCACGGATTAGCCAAGTCAGGGCACTAACAGAGAGAGAATGGCCAGAGAGTGCACACAAGCAAATCCCTGTGTGCCCTTTCCAAGGGGTCTGGTAGAAGTTCACCAGGAGCAGAACTGGTAGAAAGCGCCGTCACTTCCTTCTCCTGCATCCCTGGGCCGCAGGGACCCGCCTTCTCCACCAGCACCACTGCCAGGGCACGCTGCAAACACCATGCCCCTGAAAGCCACTATCATTTCCCACTACTGTCTCACCTGACCTGCCTCTAGTCACTGGATGAACAGCCAGCCTCTCAGAGCAGAAACTATGCCGTATTTGATCCTGATATTCCAGGCTATGGCCTCGATGCTAGACCCGTGCTTGATATATAGTTGCTAAGCAGTAATACAGCTTTATTAAGAGAAAGAAATCAAACATCAAGGTTATGACACAGAGAATGAGGCAGTCACAAGAGAATTTAACTGCAGGAAGTACCTATAGGGCTCTCTACACGGTATATGTAAAATGGCACTTTTTATCCAGAGTTATGCTATAGTTCTAATTTTCAGGAAATTTTTATTTTAGAAAGATTTTCTAAAATATTTTTCAAATTCCAATTCCAATTTTACCTCCGTTGTCTGAAACCCAGCCTCCTTCCCCCATCAAACACAAACAAACTGAGAATAATCCCCCCCAATCAATAGCCTCCCTCTCAATTCATAAATTCTACAATTCATCTTTAGGTACATAAAACAATGGAGAGGGGGAGGGAGGCTCTGAGCAACCTTAAACGTTCAGTCGCTGGTTCTCATGCACACCCAGCTATGGAGTCAGCTACCCAGCCAAGTTCAATGAAGAAAGGGGAACCACTGAGTTACAAAAAAACTGATGAGTTTACTATATATAAGACTTCTAAGTCTTTAAAATGCAAAAGTACTGGGCTTCCCTGGTGGCGCAGTGGTTGAGAGTCCGCCTGCCGATGCAGGGGACATGGGTTCGTGCCCCGGTCCGGGAAGATACCACATGCCGCGGAGCGGCTAGGCCCATGAGCCATGGCCG